>NC_069509.1:64507553-64755053 GCF_027579735.1 Bombina bombina
CTCTCATACTGAGGTGAATTTGTCTAGAGTCTGTGACATGTATATTGCCCTATTTTGAATCTAAGGGCTTGTTTAATGCTTCTCATGTTGTGGGATATTTGCTAATGTTTGTTATACATGTACACTAATATACTTATTTAAGCCAGCTGTAGTAGCCTGATGGTTAGCTTAGCTGCCTAGCAAGCGGAAGGTTTGCAGTTTGAAACCAGCTGCAGCTACTTGCACCTTGAATGTGTGCTCGCAAGCTGTTTTAACATATAATTTATGTATAGAACAATATTAGAATATTTCTCCTATTGAGGTGATTTATTATCTAATGCCTGTGACATTCTAGTCCCTTGCCTTCTTTATACTTCTGTAGTGTGCTTACGTCCTAATAGGTTTAGTTGTTAACCTATGTTCTTGAATGGACATTACTTTTTTCCCTATTGAGGATGGCTTGTCTTGCTTCTATAGGGTTGTTGGTTTGTTCCCAACTGCTGGGGCAAAATGTTCTTTTTAATGTCTGTGACATATTTTGTCCAATGTGTAAAAAAAAAAAAAAAAAAAAAAAAAAAAAAGGATTTTAGAACTCTAAGATGATTTTTTAATTCTTCTTCCTTTCACTACTTCAGGAATCATCATCTTCTTCCGCACCTTCATAGAGGTCTGTCCAGCCTTGGAAAGTAGTATCTCAAGGATTAAGGATGGGATTATTTCTTGTTCTCCTAGAGGCAGATCTCTCCCATCTAGATTTTCTTTAATCCAGTTTAAGAGATAGGCATTCCTAAACTGTCTAAAGGATCTCGCTTCTCTAGGAGTGATTGTACCAGTTCCTCTGGCGGAACAGGTCAGGGATTATGTTACATCCTATTCGTGGTTCCCGAAAAAGAGGGAATTTTTGGTCCCATTTTAGATCTCTAGTATCTAGATCAAATGGTTTCCGTCCTTCAAGGGGAGACTATCTTTCTTTCCCCCTTTAGTTCAGGATCAGTACGTTTTCCATAAACTTGGAGGACGCGTATATTAAATTCCTATCCACTAGGATCCTTTCCATTTTCAGAGTTTTTCCTTTTAGACAAACTCTTCCAATTCGTAGCCCCCAGCCCCTCAAATCTTTACAGTTCTAGGGGCTCTTCTGGCAGTGGCCAGATCTCTAGAACTGTGGTGGCGCCTTCCTGAGCGATATCTTGGTTCGGACGCTCGCTCAGCAAAATATCTCTTGTTGTTTCTCCACTCTCTCAGATGGAAGGATATTCTGGATAAGAATTCCTTGGTACCAGATACCAGGAGATGCTTTTTGGGGACAATCACAGACTTTGATCTCCATGAAGATTTTCTTATGATGGTCTGGATCTCATAAGGAACGTCTGTTGCATAACCTGGATGTTGTGCGTGCTCTAAAATTCTATCTGCAGGAAACTAGAGATTATCGACAATCCATTGCCCTTTTTGTTGAGTTTTCTGGTGAACGTAAGGGTCAGTGGGCCACTTCCTCTACTTTCTTTTTGGTTGAGAAGTGTTCTTCGGTTGGCTTATGAGACAGCTGGACAACAGCCCCCTGAGAGGATTACGGCTCATTCCACTAAAGCTGTCCTTCTTACTGGAACTTTAAAAATGAGGCTTCTGTGGAACAAATCTGCAAGGTTGCCACACTTGATCCTCTTTGCATACTTTTTCCGAATTCTACAGATTCAATGTTTTTTCCTCGGCTGAGGCTTTTTTTGGGAGGAAAGTTCTTCAAGCGGTGGTGCCTTCTGTTTAGGTCCGCCTGTCTTGTTCTCCCTCCCTTTCCATTCTCTGTCCTCCAGCTTGGGTATTTGATTTGTGAACTCTCCATGACATTGGAAAAAAAAACTAAATTTATGCTTACCTGATAAATTATTTTCTTTCCTTGCATGGAGAGTCCTTGACCCACCCTTATTTATATTTTTCAGACGGCTTTTGTTTTTATTCTAAACTTCAGGCACCTCTATACCCTTTGTGTCTCTTCTCTTTCGGTATTCAATCGGCCGAATGACTGGGGGTTTATGGGAAGAAGGAGCGATACTTACAACTTTGCTGGGGTGTTCTTTGCCTTCTCCTGGTGGCCAGGAATTGAGTTCCAACTAGTAATTACAATGGATTCGTGAACTCTCCATGCCAGGAAAGAAAAGAATTTATCAGGTAAGCATAAATTTTGTTTTCACAAAGAATATGGAAGTATATTTAACTCTCCAGTTAATAAAGACTCTTATAGCTTCATTGGATGATATTAAAAAAAAAAAAAAGTTTAGAAGAGTCCTATCGTATATATAGTTAAATGATGGATTATAGAAAAAGGAAATTTATGCTTACCTGATAAATTTATTTCTTTTACGATATGACGAGTTCACGGATTTCATCCTTACTTATGGGAATATCGCCTCCTGGTCAGCAGGAGGAGGCAAAGAGCTCCACTGCAGAGCTGCATATATAGCTCCTCCCTTCCCTCCCACTCCAGTCATTCAACCAAAGTTAGGAAGATAAAGGAAAAGCCAAGGAGCAGAGGTGACTGAAGTTTAACAAAAATAAATACCTGTCCTATAAAAAGACAGGGTGGGCCGTGGACTTGTCATATCGTAAAAGAAATACATTTATCAGGTAAGCATAAATTTCCTTTTCTTTTACAAGATATGACGAGTCCACGGATTTCATCCTTACTTATGGAATACAATACCAAAGCTATAGGACACGGATGAAAGGGAGGGACAAGACAGGAACCTAAACGGAAGGCACCACTGCTTGAAGAACCTTTCTCCCAAAAACAGCCTCGGACAAGGCAAAAGTATCAAATTTGTAAAATTTGGAAAAAGTATGAAGAGACGACCAAGTTGCAGCCTTGCAAATCTGTTCAACAGAAGCATCATTTTTGAATGCTCATGAGGAAGCCACAGCCCTAGTAGAGTGAGCCGTAATACGTTCTGGAGGCTGCTGTCCAGCAGTCTCATATGCAACACGGATGATACTCTTCAGCCAAAAAGAAAGAGGTCGCCGTAGCTTTCTGACCCCTACGTCTTCCAGAAAAAAGAACAAATAATGAAGATGATTGACGAAATTCTTTAGTCGCCTGCAAGTAAAACCTCAGGGCACGGACCACGTCCAAGTTACGTAACTGACGCTCCTTCTTAGAAGAAGGAATGGGACACAAGGAATGAACAACAAGTTCCTGATTAATATTCTTATTAGAGACAACCTTAGGAAGAAAAACAGGTTTGGTACGTAACCAAAAATAAAACTTTCCAAGATAATAACTTAATATCTATGGAATGCATGGGTTCAAACGGAACCCCTTGAAGAACATTAAGAACTAAATTCAAACTCAAAAGAGGAGCAATTGGTCTAAACACAGGCTTGATTCTAGTCAGAGCCTGACAAAAAGATTGAACATCTGCCAGACGTTTGTGTAGCAAGATAGATAAAGCAGAAATCTGTCCCTTTAAGGAACTTGCTGATAACCCTTTCTCCAATCCTTCTTGGAGAGAGGACAAAATTCTAGGAATCCTAATCTTACTCCATGAGTAGCCCTTGGATTCGCACCAATAAAGATATTTACACCATATTTTATGGTAAATCTTTCTAGTAACAGGCTTACGTGCCTGGATCAAGGTATCAATGACCGAATCAGAGAACCCTCGCTTAGATAAAATCAAGCGTTCAATCTCCAGTCAGCTGCAGAGAAATTAGATTTGGGTGATGGAAGGGCCCCTGAATGAGAAGGTCCTGCCTCAATGGAAGTTTCCACGGCGGCAGAGAGGACATGTCCACCAGATCGGCATACCAAGTCCTGCGAGGCCACGCCGGAGCAGTTAGAATCACTGAAGCCCTCTCCTGTTTGATCCGTGCAATTACCCGGGGAAGGACAGCAAACGGTGGAAACACATAAGCTTGGTTGAACGACCAAGGCACTGCCAGGGCATCTATCAGTGCGGCCTGAGGATCCCTGGACCTGGATCCGTATCTCAGGAGCTTGAGATTCTGACGAGACGCCATCAGATCTAATTCCGGTCTGCCCCACCTGAGAATCAGGATGAAAAAGACCTCCGGATGGAGTTCCCATTCCCCCGGATGAAACGTCTGTCTGCTCAAAAAATCCGCCTCCCAGTTGTCTACACCTGGGATGTAGATTGCTGACAGATAACAAGAGTGAGCCTCCGCCCACCGAATTATCTTGGATACTTCTGTCATCGCTAAGGAACTCCTTGTTCCCCCCTCATGATTGATGTAAGCCACAGTCGTGATGTTGTCCGACTGAAATTGGATAAATTTGGCCAACGCCAACTGAAGCCCAGCTTGAAGGGCATTGAATATTGCTCTCAAGTCCAGAATATTGATGGGAAGTAGAGACTCCGACCGAGTCCACACACCCTGAGCCTTCAGGGAATTCCAGACTGCACCCCATCCTAGTAGACTGGCGTCCGTTGTCACTATCACCCATGAAGGTCTGCGGAAGCACGTCCCCTGGGACAGATGATCCAGCGACAACCACCAAAGAAGAGAGTCTCTTGTCTCCTGATCCAGATCTATCTGAGGAGACAAATCTGCATAATCTCCATTCCACTGTCTGAGCATGCTCAGTTGTAGAGGTCTGAGATGCAACAGAGCAAACTGAATTATGTCCATTGCCACCATCATTAAACCAATTACCTCCATGCACTGAGCCACTGAAGGCCGAGGATTGGACTGAAGGGTTTGGCATGTATTCATAATCTTTAAGTTTCTGACTTCCGTCAAGAAAATTTTCATGGATACGGAATCTATCAGAGTTCCTAGAAAAGGAACCCTTGTCTGTAGAATTAGTGAACTCTTTTCTAGATTCACCTTCCACCCATGAGTCCTTAGGAAGGACAGAACCATGTCGGTATGAGACTTTGTAAGATGGTAAAACGACTCCCGAGTTAGAATATCGTCCAGATAAGGCGCCACTGCAATGCCCCGCAGACTAAGAACCGCCAGCAAAGACCCTAGAACCTTTGTGAAGATCCTGGGTGCCGTGGCTAACCCGAAGGGAAGAGCCACGAACTGAAAATGTTTGTCCAGGAAGGCAAACCTTAGAAACTGGTGATGATCTTTGTGGATAGGAATATGAAGATATGCATCCTTATGCATCCTTTAAGTCCAAGGTAGTCATATATTGACCCGCCTGGATCAATGGAAGAATTGTCCGAATAGTCTCCATCTTGAAGGATGGAACTCTGAGAAATTAGTTTAGACTCTTGAGGTCTAAAATGGGTCGGAACGTTCCCTCTTTTTTTGGGAGCCACGAACAGATTTGAGTAAAACCCCTGCCCCTGTTCCTGTATTGGAACGGGACAAATTACTCCCATAGTGGAGAGGTCTTTTACACAACTTAAGAACGCCTCTCTCTTTATCTGGTCTACAGACAATCGTGAAAGAAGAAACCTCCCTCTTGGGAGAGAATTTTTGAATTCCAGTCGATACCCTTGGGACACGATTTCCAGTGTCCAGGGATCCTGAACGTCTCTTATCCAAGCCTGGACAAAAAGAGAAAGTCTGCCCCCTACTAGATCCGGTCCCGGATCGGGGGCCGCCCCTTCATGCTGTCTTGGGAGCAGCGGCGGGCTTCTTGGGTTGTTTACCCTTGTTCCAAGTCTGGTTGGGTCTCCAGATGGACTTGGCTTGTGCAAAGTTCCCTTCCTGTTTAGCAGAAGAAGAGGGGACTCCCTTGAAATTCCAAAAGGAACGAAAATTATTCAGTTTAATCCTTTGTTTAGCTGCTTTATCCTGAGGTAGGAGATGACCCTTACCTCCCGTAATGTCAGAAATGATTTCTTTGAAGTCAGGCCCGAATAGGGTCTTTCCTTTGAAAGGAATAGCCAAAAGCTTTGATTTAGAGGATACATCAGCAGACCAAGATTTTAACCATAAAGCTCTACGCGCTAAAATGGCAAATCCTGCATTCTTAGCCGCCAACTTGGCAATATGAAAAGCGGCATCTGTAATAAAAGAATTAGCCAGCTTAAGGGCCTTAATTCTGTCTAGAATTTCCTCTAAAGGAGTCTCAGTCTTAAGAGACTCTTCTGAGGCGTCAAACCAAAAGGCAGCCGCAGTTGTAACTGGTACAATACAAGCCGTCGGTTGTAATAGAAAACCCCGGTGAATAAATAGCTTCTTTAGAAGACCCTCCAATTTTTTATCCATAGGGTCTTTGAAAGCACAACTGTCCTCAATAGGAATAGTTGTACGCTTAGCCAGGGTAGATATAGCTCCCTCCACCTTAAAGACTGTTTGCCAAGAATCCCGAACAGTGTCAGCTATGGGATACATTTTCTTAAAATTAGGAGAGGGGGAGAACGGGATACCCGGTCTTTCCCATTCCCACGTAATAATTTCCGAAATTCTTTTAGAAACCGGAAACACATCGGAATAAGCAGGGACCTCTAAATATTTGTCCATCTTACACAATTTCTCTGGTGGTACCACTATAGAGTCACAGTCATCAAGAGTCGCCAAAACCTTCCGAAGTAACAGGCGGAGGTGTTCAAGCTTAAATCTAAAGGACATGACGTCTGAGTCAGTCTGAGGCAACACACTCCCCGAGTCAGAGAGTTCCCCCTCAGACAGAAGCTCCCTACCCCCAACTCAGATCCCTGGGAGGGTACATTGGAGATAGCCATCAAGGCGTCAGAAGTTGCAGGAACCACATGGGTCTCAGCCCTGCTACGTTTGCCCTGTAACAATGGCAACTTAGATAAAACTTCTGTGAGAGTGGATGACATAACTGCAGCCATATCCTGCAAAGTGAAAGAAGTAGACGCAGTTGAGGAACATGGCGTCTTTTATCCGTGGGCGTTAAAGGCTGTGAGGTTTGGGGAGAAAGTAGCGGTATACCCCGAGTCTCATTGGTCTGAGAACTTTCTCCAGGCATATCTTTCTCAGTAAATATTTTCTCTTTACATTGTAAGGCTCTCTCTATACAATTGTCACATAAGGTAACAGGGGGTTCCACAATGGCATCCAAACACATAGGACAGGTAGTTTGTTCAAGGTCATCCATAATGATAACGCAAACAACCAACCAACTTGGTCAAATCACATAAAGAATCTGCTGTACTGTATCTTTAAAAACAGCAGACACTTTAATAATAAGATATTGTATAAAGGATTTAACTGCAATGGTAATCCAGAATAAAGTTTGAAAAACTAATGCAGAGCGTGTTATAAATTTTCAACTGATTAAGGAGGGCAATATCACATTTGTATAATAGGGCAATTTCACATGTGCACAAAGTTACAAAGGTTTACTCCGCTGCGGCTCCTACCTGCCTCCTGACCTCAGAAAAACACTGCCACGCTGAACACCTAAATCGCTTGTAAATTCTCCCACAAGCGGACTTAGGGGCCTAGTAAACGCTGCCGGAACAGAGAGAGCTACGCTACCATAGCGCGCAAAAGCAAGTCCAGCCCTTCGTGGGCATAACCGTCAACCACAAAAAAAACGTCAAGAACCGTAACATAAAAATACAGAGCCTTCCCCAGCATCAGCCCCATAATAAAATATATACACAATCGTTTCCCAGCTCTTCTAGAGTGTCTGGCAATAGCGTATGCCTCTATAAACAACGTCCAGTATCTCTGTCCGGTCTGCGCCCTTAGATTATCTGGCCACATAAAAAGTTCACTATGCATACACACCCCAGTGCTATTAGGTTATGCAAACTGCCCTAATGTCAGGGGGAAGAATAAAGGGAGATATCTCCTATTATATATCAAAGACAGTACAGTTAATCTGAGTATAAGTATGTCCCAGAATAAGAACTGCACTTACCTCTGTGCTGCAGGTACAGCACGATAATTTCACAGTGTCAAGAGGTCTCATTTCTTCCTCCTGAGGTCCTGTGAAAGAGCAGGGTCATGGTTACAAGCTCACCAGACCATGGACAGAAAATGCAGCACAAATATGGGAGGCACAGAGGATATAGAAATCCCCCAGTTCCCATAGTCTGTATGACTATTCAGAAGCTGCACTGTAGTAAAAAAACAGCACACATCGGTACCGTTTGAAAATAAAAAAACTCTTGATTGAAGAATCTAAACTAACACCTCACTTTACCTCTTCCTATCACTAACATAGGCAAAGACAATGACTGGAGTGGGAGGGAAGGGAGGAGCTATATATGCAGCTCTGCTGTGGAACTCTTTGCCTCCTCCTGCTGACCAGGAGGCGATATTCCCTTAAGGAAGGATGAAATTCGTGGACTCGTCATATCTTGTAAAAGAAAATTAAAAGTTAGCCAAATAATAAAATCATGGGGACCTTGTTCTTATATTCGCATCTGAAAGCAACATAACTTGGGCATGTATCACACTAGCACTGGAGGACAAAAAAACTACTATGTAGTAGTTACACCGAACTCCAGTTGCAAACCTGCAAAGTAGATTATCATTTATTTGTAAAGCACCATAACATTCTACGCAATTGAGTATATGATCATGGAATGTGTATATAATACAGAGGGAAATTGAACCTTCTTTGTAGATATTTAGACATGTGTATTATTTCGGCAATAAATAGTGGCACAAACAGAGCCACCAATTACTAGCTGTATTTAGCACATAAATGGTACAGAGAAGTGTGCCTGGTCTAGGTTTCTACAATGAGTGTTTATTTTACAACAAAATGCTCTAACAAATTATAGCATTTTTATACTAGTACAAAAAGTTTAGCATTCTTAAAATTTCTAAATATTACACGGAGGACTAGAGCAGGGACTCTCTCTCTACACAATCCCCCAGTTGATTGCCAAACAGATCTCAATACCCCTTTACCAGACCTATAAGGTACCAGTGTGACTTCAAAAGATAAAAAAAAAGGATTTTATCTTATCTTTTTATATATAAAAACATCAGATAATAAATTCACAAGCTAACTACAAACTAGTGAGATTAATACTGTTGTTTTTGTGCAATCAAAAGATGGAATTGAAGAACAGTTACTGACAATGTTGTCTCATCTGACATCAAGTCTATTTAATTTTTTGACTTCAGCATAAACTGTTTCATGTTCAATACTTATATTAACTTATTCAGAGATCCACTCAAATACCCCAATATCATTTGGTTTCCATAACCCTGGTTAAGAACCCTTAGACTACAGCATTTAGACCACTTAAAATAAGTACAAGATAAGATAGTTCACCTCTTGTCCTTTTCGAGTTTTTTTACCCTGCACTCCACAACCGTTAAGGCCTCCCAGAGACATTCCTTCTTGCCTTTGTTTGTACGTTGACCAGTCAAATTCTGACCAGCTAGGACAGACGTAAGTAATAAGTTATCCCATGGGTGAATGTTTAGGCTAGTAAAAGAAAGAAATATTATTTTAATACTAAAATAGTTACATGTATCGATTTTTTTAACCCCCCCCACCACCACCACCACCACCACCTTGAAGGGACATAAAATGCTCCAATGTGTGATTTGCAAGAAATAGTACAAATATAAAATGCTCTGTGATTTTAACACATACAAAATAGATTTAACACATTCTATGGGATATTATACATATCTTGCTTTTGTAAAAAAAAAATTGTGCTTTTGTCCTTTGCTCAAAACTAAAATCAGTAACCTGTAAAAGCCACAAACGTGCTATTTGATTTGAAGGTTACAGAGTTTTGACCTCTCTAGGGAATGTGGGACAAAGCACAATTTATTTTTTTTACAAAAAAGCAAGAACAATTTAATGTCATTTTAAAAGGATATGAAACTCATTTTTTTTCTTTCATGATTCAGATAGAGCATGTAATTGTATGCAACTTACTCCTATTATCAATTTTTTTTCGTTCCCTTGGTATTTTTATTTGAAAAAGGAGGAATTTAAACTTTGGAGCCGGCCCATTTTTGGTTCAGCAACTTGGGCTGCATTTAGCCCCCAATCAGCAAAGCTGGGTAGTGGTTAATTGACATTTATAAATAACAGAACATTTTATAATATTGCAAAGTATTACACTGCGCCCACAAACTGGCAAAATGGACTATGTAGTGAATATAATATAAACTGCGTTTAGGGCTCTTTTGGAAACACTACTCCCCCATACAGTAAATACATTAGGTAGGTGAATTCCATTTTTATGTCAGTTATTTACTATTGATAGGCGTATGAGAAACCTCATTGGAAAGAGGGTGCTCCTCTTTTCAAAATGTGTGCCATACCCCTATGTTTTAGGGAGTGACATGAGATGAAAGATGGCCACTATTCTTTATCATACCCTTTCTAGTGCTAGCTGAGGCAAGTGCTCGTGCTCGCCATTACCAGGGTAATCATTTAAAAGTGGGTTAAAATGTTAAAAATGGACATTAAGAGTAAAATTCAAAAGGCACAATCTGGGTCCAAAACAAACTTTCATGAATCAGATGGTGCATGTCATTTTAAACAATTTTCCAATTTACTTTTATCACCAATTTTGCTTTGTTCTCTTGGTATTCTTAGTTGAAAGCTAAACCTAGGAGGTTCATATGCCAATTTCTAAGCCCTTGAAGGCCGCCTCTTATCTCAGGGCATTGTTTTTTTACAGTTTTTCACCACTAGAGGGTTTCCATGTGTTTTATATAGATAACACTGTGCTCACACACGTGGAGTTCCTAAGAGCCAGCACTGATTGACTAAAATGCAAGTCTGTCAAAACAACTGAAATAAGGGGAAGTTTGCATAGGCTTAGATACAAGATGATCACAGAGGTAAAAAGTGTATTAATAGAACTGTGTTGGTTATGCAAAACTAGGGAATGGGTAATAAATGGATTATCTATTTTTAAAACAATAACAATTCTGGTGTAGACTGTCCCTTTAAAGGGACAGTCTACCATATAATTGTTATTGTTTTAAAAGATAGATAATCCCTTTATTACCCATTCCCCAGTTTTGCATAACCAACAGTTATATTAATATACTTTTTACCTCTGTGATTATCTTGTATCTAGGAACCTTCTTCCAGCCCCCTGATCACATGACTTGCCTTGCATTTAGCATTATTTTGTGCTAAATCTTAAATAACCCTCTGTGCCTGAACACAGTGTTATCTATATGGCCAAAGTGTACTTTCTGTCTCTTTTTGTTGAAAAGAGATTTAAAAAGCATGTGATAAGGCTTAGAAATTAGCATATGAGCCTACCTATGTTTAGTTTCAACTAAGAATACCAAGAGAAAAAATATCAAATTTGATGATAAAAGTAAATTGGAAAGTTGATTAAAATTAAAAGTCCTATCTGAATAATGAAAGTTTAATTTATACTTGACTGTCCCTTTAAGTCCCCTGTAAAATGTTTAATTATGCTTGAAAATATGAAATGCACTTAAACTTTACCTGTAAGTTACGTATTAAAAATAATGTTTTTTACACTTCCTAGAAGCTGGGGCAGAATTCTAAGAGAATACTACACAGTGATTTCCTGATCAATTGCATAGAGCTCATTTGTGCCCCCCCCTATATGGCAATATCAACGGCTATAACAAAAAATAAATTTGGCCTTTCAAGGAGTTGCAAACAAATTACTTTAAATGCTTATAAACCATCTATTTTGGTATACTGTGGATATTTAATCATTTCACTGCCTTTTATTTTACATAGTGTGTGCATTGTTAGTATATGGTATTAACTCTTTCTATAGTATACAGGTACAAAACCCTTTATTCAAACTGCTTGGGATCGGAAAAGGTTTGGATTTTGAAATATTTGTATCTGTAAAATGGGACCAAGTGTAAACAACAATATATTATGTAATTTAGGCAATATTTACATGTCATAATATATCTTATACATGCAACCTAAAGGTAGTTTCATATCCTTTTAATACTCGTATAGACATAGTGACATTAGAAAGATAGTACAGTACTGTAATCAGAAAGGTAGCAGTTGTTTTAAACAAATAGAGACTATTATTTGAAATTTTTAACACAAAAAAACAAACTAACAAAAGATGCATGCAGAGAAGATTGTGACTTACTGGGGTGAAAAAACAAAATGTATTCTTTCCTGATAAAATTTCTTTCTTCCCGTGCATGGAAAGTTCACGATTTTATTCCAATTACTAGTGGGATTTCAACTCCTGGCATGCAGGAGGCGGCAAAGAGCACCCCAGCAGAGCTGTTAAGTGTCACTTGCCTTACCCATAATCCCCAGTCATTCGGCCGAAGGAAAATGGAAAAGGACAATGGAAAAAGAAGATAACACAAGGGTATAGAGGTGTCTGAGGTTTATACCAAAAAGTTGCCGTCTTAAAGGTAATAAGAGCAGGTCGTGGACTCTCCATGCCCGGAAAGAAAGACATTTATCAGGCAAGTATACATTTTGCTTTCTCTCGTATGGCATGGAGAGTCCACAATTTCATTCCAATTACTAGTGGGAACCAATACCCAAGCAAAAGGACACAGAATGAAAAGGAGGGAGAATAAGACAGGCAGACCTAAACCAAAGGCACCACCGCTTGAAGAACTTTTCTCCCAAAAGAGGCCTCAGCCGAGGCAGAAATATAACATTTGTAGAATATGGAAAAAGTATGCAAAGAGGAGCAAGTGGCCGCCTTAAAGATTTGCTCCACAGAAGCTTTATTTTTGAAAGCCCAGGAAGAAGAGACAACCCTAGTGGAATGAGCTATAATTCTCTCATGAGGCTGTTTTCCAGCTGTCTCATATGCTATTCGGATAACACTTCTCAACCAGAGAGAAAGAGCTGTAGAAGTGGCCTTCTGACCCTTACCTGTGAAAACAACAAACAAGGCAGTAGAAATCACACTGCAGAGCCGAAAGTTCGGAAATTCTACGAGCAGACAAAAACAGAATTTATGCTTACCTGATAAATTACTTTCTCCAACGGTGTGTCCGGTCCACGGCGTCATCCTTACTTGTGGGATATTCTCTTCCCCAACAGGAAATGGCAAAGAGCCCAGCAAAGCTGGTCACATGATCCCTCCTAGGCTCCGCCTACCCCAGTCATTCGACCGACATACAGGAGGAAATATGCATAGGAGAAACCATATGATACCGTGGTGACTGTAGTTAGAAAAAATAATTCATCAGACCTGATTAAAAAAACCAGGGCGGGCCGTGGACCGGACACACCGTTGGAGAAAGTAATTTATCAGGTAAGCATAAATTCTGTTTTCTCCAACATAGGTGTGTCCGGTCCACGGCGTCATCCTTACTTGTGGGAACCAATACCAAAGCTTTAGGACACTGATGAAGGGAGGGAGCAAATCAGGTCACCTAAATGGAAGGCACCACGGCTTGCAAAACCTTTCTCCCAAAAATAGCCTCCGAAGAAGCAAAAGTATCAAATTTGTAAAATTTGGCAAAAGTGTGCAGTGAAGACCAAGTCGCTGCCTTACATATCTGGTCAACAGAAGCCTCGTTCTTGAAGGCCCATGTGGAAGCCACAGCCCTAGTGGAATGAGCTGTGATTCTTTCAGGAGGCTGCCGTCCGGCAGTCTCATAAGCCAATCGGATAATGCTTTTAAGCCAAAAAGAAAGAGAGGTAGAAGTTGCTTTTTGACCTCTCCTTTTACCAGAATAAACAACAAACAAAGAAGATGTTTGTCTGAAATCTTTAGTGGCCTCTAAATAGAATTTTAGAGCACGGACTACGTCCAAATTGTGTAACAAACGTTCCTTCTTTGAAACTGGATTCGGACACAAAGAAGGTACAACTATCTCCTGGTTAATATTTTTGTTGGAAACAACTTTCGGAAGAAAACCAGGCTTAGTACGCAAAACCACCTTATCTGCATGGAACACCAGATAGGGCGGAGAACACTGCAGAGCAGATAACTCTGAAACTCTTCTAGCAGAAGAAATTGCAACCAAAAACAAAACTTTCCAAGATAATAACTTAATATCTACGGAATGTAAGGGTTCAAACGGAACCCCTTGAAGAACTGAAAGAACTAGATTAAGACTCCAGGGAGGAGTCAAAGGTCTGTAAACAGGCTTGATTCTAACCAGAGCCTGAACAAACGCATGAACGTCTGGCACAGCTGCCAGCCTTTTGTGAAGTAAAACAGATAAAGCAGAGATCTGTCCCTTCAGAGAACTTGCAGATAATCCTTTCTCCAAACCTTCTTGTAGAAAGGATAGAATCTTAGGAATTTTTATCTTGTTCCATGGGAATCCTTTAGATTCACACCAACAGATATATTTTTTCCATATTTTATGGTAAATTTTTCTAGTTACAGGCTTTCTAGCCTGAATCAGAGTATCTATTACAGAATCTGAAAACCCACGCTTTGATAAAATCAAGCGTTCAATCTCCAAGCAGTCAGTTGGAGGGAAACCAGATTCGGATGTTCGAATGGACCTTGAACAAGAAGGTCCTGTCTCAAAGGTAGCTTCCATGGTGGAGCCGATGACATATTCACCAGGTCTGCATACCAAGTCCTGCGTGGCCACGCAGGAGCTATCAAGATCACCGAAGCCCTCTCCTGATTGATCCTGGCTACCAGCCTGGGAATGAGAGGAAACGGTGGGAATACATAAGCTAGGTTGAAGGTCCAAGGTGCTACTAGTGCATCTACTAGAGTCGCCTTGGGATCCCTGGATCTGGACCCGTAACAAGGAACCTTGAAGTTCTGACGAGAGGCCATCAGATCCATGTCTGGAATGCCCCATAATCGAGTTATTTGGGCAAAGATTTCCGGATGGAGTTCCCACTCCCCCGGATGGAATGTCTGACGACTCAGAAAATCCGCTTCCCAATTTTCCACTCCTGGGATGTGGATTGCAGACAAGTGGCAGGAGTGATCCTCCGCCCATTGAATTATCTTGGTCACTTCCTCCATCGCCAGGGAACTCCTTGTTCCCCCCTGATGGTTGATATATGCAACAGTCGTCATGTTGTCTGATTGAAACCTTATGAATTTGGCCTTTGCTAGATGAGGCCAAGCTTTGAGAGCATTGAATATCGCTCTCAGTTCCAGAATGTTTATCGGGAGAAGAGATTCTTCCCGAGACCATAGACCCTGAGCTTTCAGGGGTTCCCAGACCGCGCCCCAGCCCACCAGACTGGCGTCGGTCGTGACAATGACCCACTCTGGTCTGCGGAAGCTCATTCCCTGTGACGGGTTGTCCAGGATCAGCCACCAACGGAGTGAATCTCTGGTCCTTTGATCTACTTGAATCGTCGGAGACAAGTCTGTATAATCCCCATTCCACTGTCTGAGCATGCACAGTTGTAATGGTCTTAGATGAATTCGTGCAAAAGGAACTATGTCCATTGCTGCAACCATCAATCCTATTACTTCCATGCACTGCGCTATGGAAGGACGAAGAACAGAATGAAGTACTTGACAAGAGCTTAGAAGTTTTGATTTTCTGACCTCTGTCAGAAAAATCCTCATTTCTAAGGAATCTATTATTGTTCCCAAGAAGGGAACTCTTGTTGACGGGGACAGAGAACTTTTTTCTATGTTCACTTTCCATCCGTGAGATCTGAGAAAGGCTAGGACGATGTCCGTATGAGCCTTTGCTTTTGACAGAGACGATGCTTGAATCAGGATGTCGTCCAAGTACGGTACTACTGCAATGCCCCTTGGTCTTAGAACCGCTAGAAGGGACCCTAGTACCTTTGTGAAAATTCTCGGAGCAGTGGCTAATACGAATGGAAGTGCCACAAACTGGTAATGCTTGTCCAGAAAAGCGAACCTTAGGAACTGATGATGTTCCTTGTGGATAGGAATATGTAGGTACGCATCCTTTAAATCCACCGTGATCATAAATTGACCTTCCTGGATGGTAGGAAGGATCGTTCGAATGGTTTCCATTTTGAACGATGGAACCCTGAGAAATTTGTTTAGGATCTTGAGATCTAAAAAATTGGTCTGAATGTTCCCTCTTTTTTGGGAACTATGAACAGGTTGGAGTAAAACCCCATCCCTTGTTCTCCTATTGGAACTGGATGAATTACTCCCATCTTTAACAGGTCTTCTACACAATGTAAGAATGCCTGTCTTTTTATTTGGTTTGAAGATAATTGAGACCTGTGGAACCTTCCCCTTGGGGGTAGTTCCTTGAATTCCAGGAGATAACCCTGAGAAACTATTTCTAGTGCCCAAGGATCCTGAACATCTCTTGCCCAAGCCTGAGCAAAGAGAGAAAGTCTGCCCCCCACCAGATCCGGTCCCGGATCGGGGGCCAACCCTTCATGCTGTTTTGGTAGCAGTGGCAGGCTTCTTGGCCTGCTTACCCTTGTTCCAGCCTTGCATCGGTCTCCAGGCTGGTTTGGGTTGAGAAGTATTACCCTCTTGCTTAGAGGATGTAAAATTAGAGGCTGGTCCGTTTCTGCGAAAGGGACGAAAATTAGGCTTATTTTTAGCCTTAAAAGACCTATCCTGAGGAAGGGTGTGGCCCTTTCCCCCGGTGATGTCTGAAATAATCTCTTTCAAATCAGGACCAAACAGTGTTTTACCCTTGAAAGGGATGTTAAGCAATTTTGTCTTGGAAGACACATCCGCTGACCAAGACTTTAGCCAAAGCGCTCTGCGCGCCACGATAACAAACCCTGAATTTTTCGCCGCTAATCTCGCTAATTGCAAAGCGGCATCTAGAATAAAAGAGTTAGCCAATTTAAGTGCATGAACTCTGTCCATAACCTCCTCATACGAAGATTCTTTATTGAGCGACTTTTCTAGTTCTTCGAACCAGAAACACGCTGCCGTAGTGACAGGAACAATGTATGAAATTGGTTGTAGAAGGTAACCTTGCTGAACAAACATCTTTTTAAGCAAACCCTCTAATTTTTTATCCATAGGATCTTTGAAAGCACAACTATCTTCTATGGGAATAGTAGTGCGTTTGTTTAGAGTAGAGACCGCCCCCTCGACCTTGGGGACTGTCTGCCATAAGTCCTTTCTGGGGTCGACTATAGGAAATAATTTCTTAAATATAGGGGGAGGAACAAAAGGTATGCCGGGCCTTTCCCACTCCTTATTTACTATGTCCGCCACCCGCTTAGGTATAGGAAAAGCATCGGGGGGCACCGGAACCATTAGGAACTTGTCCATCTTACATAATTTCTCTGGAATGACCAAATTGTCACAATCATCCAGAGTAGATAATACCTCCTTAAGCAGTGCGCGGAGATGTTCTAATTTAAATTTAAATGTTACAACATCAGGTTCAGCTTGTTGAGAAATTTTTCCTGAATCTGAAATTTCTCCCTCAGACAAAACCTCCCTCCTGGCCCCTTCAGATTGGTGTGAGGGTATGTCAGAACCGTTATCATCAGCGTCCTCTTGCTCTTCAGTGTTTAAAACAGAGCAATCGCGCTTTCTCTGATAAGTAGGCATTTTAGATAAAATGTTTGCAATAGAATTATCCATAACAGCCGTTAATTGTTGCATGGTAATAAGTATTGGCGCACTAGATGTACTAGGGGCCTCTTGTGTGGGCAAAACTGGTGTAGACACAGAAGGGGATGATGCAGTACCATGCTTACTCCCCTCATTTGAGGAATCATCTTGGGCAATATCATTATCTGTGGCATCATTGTCCCTACTTTGTTTGGACACTATGTCACAATCATCACATATATTTAAATGGGGAGAAACCTTGGCTTTCAAACATATAGAACATCGCTTATCTGATGGTTCAGACATGTTAAACAGGCTTAAACTAGTCAACAAAGCACAAAAAACGTTTTAAAATAAAACCGTTACTGTCACTTTAAATTTTAAACAGAACACACTTTATTACTGAATATGTGAAAAAGCATGAAGGAATTGTTCAAAATTCACCAAAATTTCACCACAGTGTCATAAAGCCTTAAAAGTATTGCACACCAAATTTGCTTTTAACCCTTAAAATAACGGAACCGGAGCCGTTTTTACATTTAACCCCTATACAGTCCCAGGTATCTGCTTTGCTGAGACCCAACCAAGCCCAGAGGGGAATACGATACCAAATGACGCCTTCTATAAGCTTTTTCAGTGGTTCTAGCTCCTCACACATGCATCTGCATGCCTTGCTTTCCAAAAACAACTGCGCATTAGTGGCGCGAAAATGAGGCTCTGCCTATGACTAGAAAAGGCCCCCATCTGAAAAAGGTGTCCAATACAGTGCCTGCCGTTTTTTAACAACAATCCCCAAGATTATAATAACTATTAAGAGTTATAATCTGCCAAATATGCTTAGCAAAGTAATCGTTTTAGCCCAGAAAAATGTCTACCAGATTTTTAAGCCCTTATAAAGCCCTTTATTCTTTTACTTAATCTAAGAAAATGGCTTACCGGTCCCCATAGGGGAAATGACAGCCTTCCAGCATTACAAAGTCTTGTTAGAAATGTGGCCAGTCATACCTCAAGCAGAAAAGTCTGCTAACTGTTTCCCCCAACTGAAGTTACTTCATCTCAACAGTCCTGTGTGGAAACAGCAATCGATCTTAGTAACGTTTGCTAAAATCATCTTCCTCTTACAAACAGAAATCTTCATCTCTTTTCTGTTTCAGAGTAAATAGTACATACCAGCACTATTTTAAAATAACAAACACTTGATTGAAGGATAAAAACTACATTTAAACACCAAAAAACTCTTAACCATCTCCGTGGAGATGTTGCCGGTGCAACGGCAAAGAGAATGACTGGGGTAGGCGGAGCCTAGGAGGGATCATGTGACCAGCTTTGCTGGGCTCTTTGCCATTTCCTGTTGGGGAAGAGAATATCCCACAAGTAAGGATGACGCCGTGGACCGGACACACCTATGTTGGAGAAATAGCAAGTAGAAACAAAACTTTCCACAACAACAAATTAATATTAACCAAATGCATAGGCTCAAACGGAGCCTGCTGTATAACTTTAAGAACAAGGTTAAGGCTCCAGGGAGGAGCAACAGGTTTAAACACAGGCCTGATTCTTACCAAGGCCTGAACAAAAGATTGAACTGCCAAATGTTTGTGCAAAAGGATAGACAGTGCAAAAATCTGACCCTACACAGTACTGACTAACAAACCTTTCTCCAGGCCCTCCAGAAGAAAAAACAGAATGTGAGGAAACCTCACCGACTCCAAGAGAAAACCTTCAATTCGCACCAATACAGGGATTCACGCCATACCTTATAGTAAATCTTACGGGTAACAGGCTTATGAGCATGAAGCATAGTATCAATGACCTTCTCAGAAAAAACATGCCTATCAAAGACTAGGTGTTCCATCTCCAAACAGTCAGCTTCAGAGAATCTACATTTGGATGGAGGAAAGGACCCTGAATTAGAAGGTCCTTCCTTAGAGGCAACTTCCAAGTGGAAGAGATGACATCTTCACCAGATCCGCGAACCAGATCCTACAAGGCCAGGCAGGAGCTAATAGAATCAATGACGCCCTCTCCTGTTTGATACAAGCAATTACTCAAGGAAAAGGAGCAAACTGAGGGATCAGGAATGAAAGACTGAAGTTCCAAGGCACCGTTAAGAGCATCGATCAGAGCAGATTGTGGATCTCTTGATCTTGAAGCGTACCAAGAAGCTTGCTGTTAGGCCAACGCCATCAGATTCAACTCAGGAACCCCCCACCTGAGGGATATCATTAAGAATACTTCCAGATGGAGAGCCCACTACCCGGGAAAAAAGGTCTGTTTGCCCAGAAAATCCTCCTCCCAGTAGTCCACATCTGGGATGTGGATGGCAATAGGGAGACTACGCCCACAGGGATGCGAGTCACCTCCTTCATAGTTATTGAACTCTGAGTACCTCTCTGGTGGTCGATGTATGCCACCGAGGAGGTGTTGTCAGATTGGGATCTGATAAATCAGACCAAAAATAGATGAGGCTAGGCTGTTAATAGTATTGAAGATTACTCTCAACTCTAGGAAGATTATGAGAAGAGAAGACCCCTCTCGAGTCCAAAGACCCTAAAGCCTTTAAAGAACCCCGAACTGCTGCCCAGCCCAACAGGCTAGCATCTGTGGTCACAATCAGCCAGGAAAATCTCAGGAAGCATGTACCCTGAGACAAAAGGTCCTGCAAAATCCACCAAGATAGAGTGTCTCTAGATAGGGGGTCTAGAGCTATCTCATGCGAGAGGTCTGAGAGGTCTTTGTTACATAGTCTGAGCATACATAACTGAAGAGGTCTCAGATAGAAAAGCAAAAGGGAAAAATCCATGGAAGTAACCATTAAAACAAATATTTCCATACACTGAGCCACAGATGAACAGATAGAGGACTGAAGAGAACGACAAAAAAAAAAACAGAATTTTGGATTTTCTGACCTACTTCAGAAAAAAACTTCATACAGAGGGTCTATGATCGTTCCCAAAAAGCAAACCCTGGTGTCTGGCATCAGGGAACTCCTTTCCATATTTACTTTCCATCCGTGGGCACAAAGAATAGACAACTAGTCTGAATGAGAACTTGTTAAATGGAAAGAAGACGCCTGAACCAATATATAGTCCAGGAATGGCGCCACTACCATCCCTTGAGATCTGACCACCGCCAAAAAGGCCCCTCAAACCCTTGTAAAGATCTGAGGAGTCATGGCAAGGCCAAAGGGAAGAGCAACAAATTGGAAGTGTTTGTCCAGAAAGGCAAACCGCTAGAATTAGAAATGTTCCTATAGAATAGGAATATTCTTGAGAAATTACATGACACTTGAGGTTCAGAATGGGACGGAAAGTTCCCTCCTTTTTTGGAACCACGAAGAGGAATGAAACCTAGACCCAGATCCGCTACAGGAACTGGGACAAACACTCCCAGAGAAGATAAGTCCTTAACACAGTATAAGAAGGCTTCTCTCTGCACCAGGTTTACTGATAACCTTGACAGAATAAATCTGCATCTAGGGGGACAGGATTTGAACCCTATCCTATATCCCTGGGAAACTACTTCCGCCCAAAGATCTGGGACATCACGGATCCTAGTCTGTTGAAGGAAAGAAAACCTGCCCCTACAAAACAGGATCGGGGGTGGTCCCTTCCTGATGATTTAGAGTCAAAGGAAGACTTCTTGGACTGATTGCTCTTATTCCAAGGTAGGCTAGACCTCCATGAAGTTGTCCCGGCTTGGAAGAAGAAAGACTATTGTCCCTTGAAGTTACAAAAGGATGAAAAGAAGAGACAAAAGTTTGGACCTGGCTTTAGGGTCTAGAGTCTAGATCAAATCCTGGATCTCCTCTATGGAAGTCTCCTCAGAAAAGAGGTCTGACAAGAAGTCGCACCAAAAAGAGGCAGTACCTGAAACCATAGTAATACTGGTTGCCATAGTAAACACTAATGAATATACACCTTTCTTAAATAAGTTTGAGACCCACATCAATGTGAAGAAGTATGTGAGGAACTTGACCCTCAAACGCTTCTTTTTAAAAAATCCCATTGAAAAATACGTATATAATGAACGAGTAACCACTAATGCAGACAAGTTTGAACATACAATGTTAAAATTGAAGTCAAACTTTTATCCAAAAAACGATAGAGGAAGTAATTTAGAAACTTTTGGAAAAAATGGTCTTGACTGACTTAAGGAAAAATGAAGGGAGAAAGAGTAAATTCAAAAGAAATTTAAATAAGAAGGATAAAGAGCTATTAGAACAACTCCAAAATAATAGCGATATTACATTCAAAATGGCGGATAAAAGAGGGGGTCTGGTTATCATGGACAGTAAAAACTATAAGGATGAGGCTGAAAGACTCCTAAATGATAAGAAGACTTATAGGAAGTTAGATATGGATCCAACTAATAAGTTTGTTACTAAATTATTAAGAATATTAGATAAAGGGAAAGAAAAAGAGATTCTAACAGAAAAGGAATATTTGTACATTAAACCTCAGCACCCCAGGATCCCCATATTCTACTTTTTGCCTAAAGTGCATAAAAAAGTCTAGTCAATTCCCCAGGTAGGCCCATCGTCTCAGGGATTGATTCCATTACATCGAACCTCTCTGAGTATGTGGACAAATTTCTACAGAAGTATGTAGGAAGATTAGATTCTTATTTAAAGGATTCCACTAGTGTCTTAAGAATACTGAAAGAGATAAAATGGGAGGAAGGATTTTTGATGGCCACCTGTGATGTGTCATCTTTGTACACAAATATCAAGCATAATTTAGGATTAGAAGCTGTGGAATATTTTTTATCCAAAGACGAGAATATAGTTAAAGATCAGAAGGATTTCATATTAGAAAGCATTCGCTTTATATTAGAACATAATTACTTTTCCTTCGATGGAAGTTACTTTCAACAAATAGAGGGAACAGCTATGGGCACGAGATTCGCACCGATCTACGCAAATTTGTTTATGGGAGAATGGGAGCAGAGATTTCTCCAGTTTGCTGAGCTCAGTGCGGATCTCGTGCTTTTTAAAAGATACATAGATGACATTTCAATTATTTGGCGTGGAGATGAAGAGTCTTTCATAGATCTATTTAATACTACGAATAGTACCAATTTTAAGCCCCCAGACACAAATAATTACATCCATGCCACTAGTTGGCATTATAAGAAATGGATAGACAACATCCCGGTAGGTCAATGTTTAAGGATCAGAAAAAATTGCTCTAGAATAATTGATTTTGATGAACAAGTGGGAATATTGGAAGACAGGTTTAGAGATAGAGGTTATAATGAGAAGAATATTAGAGCAGCTATCACAAGAGCCAGGGATACGGAAAGAAACTCCCTTTTGGAATATAGAAAGAAGGAAAATGATAAGAAGGATATGATAGATGTTCCATTCATCACCACATACAGTGATGATCATGGTGTGATGAGAAGAATATTAAGAAAGCATTGGCATTTAATAAAAAATGATCCAGTGATTGGAGACAAGCTCCCTCCATACCCAAGGATAGTGTACAGAAAAACAAAACATTTTAAATCACTTTTGGCCCCTAGTGAATTTAAAAGGAAGGATGAAAGATCCCTTAAAGATAAAGACCTAAGGGGGGAGGAAATAGGAGGTTTCTTCCCATGTGTAACTTGTAAAGCTTGTAGAAATGGGATTAAAAAGAAAAATGTAGTGATCCCGGGGATGGACAAAGAGTATGTGATCAAGGATACAATTAGGTGCAATAGTAAGGGTGTAGTGTATATGTTACAATGCTCGTGTAAATATTTTTATATAGGGGAAACAACCAGGATGTTGAGGGACAGGGTTAGGGAACATTTATGGAATATTGAAAAGGGGAAGTTGGATACACATCTATACCAACATTTTAGAGATGTCCATAAGAACAACATTAAGAATCTTAAATTTTGGGGACTATGTCTGGTACGCAAAGATTGGAGGGGGGGGGGGGGGAATTTTGAAAATAAACTTTTAAAAAGGGAAGCAGAGTTAATTTATAATTTTAATACACTTTACCCCAATGGTCTTAATTCTGAACTGGAACTGGCACCTTTTTTTAATGTAATGTAATCTCTTTTTAATATAATACCTATTTCACCCATCCCACCCTTACTTCCCCCATTTATTGAATCCGAATTTCCAACTGGCTACCTTTAACTTATATCCCAATATCCCCCTAATATCTATCCCCACTACATTAATTTTTTAAGATATTAATTTTTTAAGATAAGAATTTTATAAGATAATATTTTTAATGTTTTTTATATAAAACATTTTTTTATATAACTTTTTACAAATTGTATATTTCTATTCTCATTTTTTCGAATGTGGAGATTAAATACCTTCCCCCCTCACATTTATTTAAATTAAAATTGGCCACCTTTAACTTATATCGTGAATATCCCTAATAACATTATCTCCCTTTACATATATCATATATAATTTTTATAATGCAATCGGTTTTCTTTTTTGTTCTTTTAGTTAATGAAATATTTTAAATAATAAATTGATTTTATAGTGTGTCTGTAAGATGGCTAAAAGTGTATATTATTTTATTCTATATAGGATTTTTGTATTTAATATTTATTAGTTTTTATGTATTATTATGAGGCTATTGACATAAAATATGACAAGGTTTGAAGAATGACTGTAGAATTGAACAGGGGAAACTTAACAACCATGTGTCCGTGTATATATTTCCCTCATTTAACATATGCTGGAAGGAAATGGATAATCAACAAATCAGGAGCTACAGCTGGGTATTTAAAAATGCACAGGTGCAGGGAAAAGTATCTTGACAAAGACCTATATGGGTTGAAACGCGTAGAGGATTCACCCTGCTACTGAATAATATCAACAAAACTGCTTTTCTGCGACTAAGTCCCTCTAACGGACGGAGACTGGAGGAGAATCCCATACCGCGTACTGTGTGAGTACTGAAGAGCGGTAACGGAATCGGCATCTGAGGTTTTCTAATACCTCTCAGTAGACTTGCGCAAGTCTGAACTACCTGGAGGTTCCGGTAACCAGGTGACGTAGAAATCTTAGAAACCGCCAGTTGCGGTCGGCTGTCTGTTTGAGCAGAGTGACTGAGACACAGATTGGAGCCACGGTAAGAAGGCGGATAGCCTTAAGTCTCACAGACTAATAACGGAGAAACTCATAGAGGCAAATTATCTCTGTTTTCCACATAAACATTCATGGCAAATCTGACACAGCGCCGGTGATAAATACCAACGGCTGTTGGCTGTTTACATTTGGGACAATTTCATGGAAAGAGACTATATACTTTGCATTTAACCCTGCTGTAGCGGGCCTGTCATATCCCTCATTTTTTCAGACTTTTAAAGAAATAGACATTTCATTTTAGTTACCATTAGAAGTGTATCACACTTCTTGATATTAGTGTGATTTTCCAGTATTTATTTAGATTGCATATATTTATTTTGAAATATTTTATGGTTTTAGGAAGTGTGTGAATGGCTGTATGAACAACTATAGTTGAGAGTGATTGAACATAATTATTATTATTATTATTTTTTCTGATAAATATTAGTTCATTAAAATATTTTAATAAACATTTATGATTATACATTAATGGTACATTTGAAGTTATTTCAAAATATCTTATCTATATTTTAATAGAGATATTTTTAATAGACATATCCACTTAACCTCCCGCTTTATGCGCCCACTGTTTCTTAATATTCTTTGGTTGATTCAAATTGTTACTATCCAGGAAGGGGATAGTTCCTTCAGTGAGGCAGTGGAGATTAGATTCAGCGCTTCACCCAAATCATTGGTTTAAACTGTTTTCTTAAATAAGTTGCCAGCCACTTTTCCACAGGGTCCTTGATTGAGGAACTATCCTCAAGAGGAATAGAAGATCTTTTGTTAGAGAGGAAATAGCGTCTTAGGTACAGTGTCATGCACATGCAGTAACAGGAAATATCTTCTTAAAAATAGGTGATGGTAAGAAGGAAAACCCCGGAATCTCCCATTCCTGAGCTAAAATGACCAACATAATATCTGAAAGAGGAAGTACCTCTACAGATGAAGGAGAGACATCAAATGCACTGATAAGTTTGTAAACATTTTAGGAGTCTCTATGATAGTAGAGTCAGAGTCCTCCATAGTAGCTATAACCTCCTTCAAGAGTCAACAGAGGAGTCTCAGCTAAAACCTAAAATTAACATGGGAAAAAGGAAAATGGGAAAGGCTGACAAATCTGCAGAAAACTGCATTAGATATTTGTGCTGAAAAATCTCCTGGTAAATAAACACCCCAGGAACTAGATGAGAGGAACCGCAGGGCACTGCATGTAAAAAACTCCTAAAGCTTGAGACGTTTGAGGGGAAAGCTGAGGCATGGCATGGACAATATTGTCCTGAGAGACAGATGGCAGAGATAAGGTATCAGATCCTTTAGACATTAGCATTCTATTTAAGCAAGTGGTATAAAAACTGCATAGGAGGAATTACTCAGCCTCCAAGTAGTATAAACATTGTTTTTTAAACAAAATAGGGTCCTTATCAGAGTTCATCCTGAAAACAAGTACCTATAGTATCCAAAAACTTTATTAGAGATAAAATAATAAAGAATGTAATTTTAAGATCTGCTGTCAGATTTCGTTGTCAGACCTGGAATGCTGTGTCTACAATTTATAGCTGTATCGATGCACTTTCAAGCATTAAGTCTGGGTCTAATCCAGAGACCCCTTTGCACTTAGCCCTACAAATCTAATCAGAGTTCACTATTCGAAGAAAGGGAAATAAACATAAGAATAAAATAATAAATATTTATTTTTAATCAATCTGAGGAAACTTACCCTCTGGTGTACTGAGGAAGACAACATAAGTCTGATAAAACCTTCTCCTGATAAAAGAAGTGATCGGCTGCATAAGAGGATATCGCTAAATATCTAAGTTAACATATGCAGCAACGCTCTGTTTTCCAAGTCGGCAAGGGGGGGAAGCCGAAAATGAAGAGCGATCGCACCTAGAAAAAGAAACTGCGCCACATAAAAAAACGCGCGGCTGCTATACTAAAGAAAACCACCATAGAAGTGATCTAAATACAGATAATGCAGCCCTAAAGTAAACGCAGGTAAAAAAAAAAATCAATCCGGCTTGTACATTCCACAACACTGTTCCACCATGCTAATTAGCCATAAATACACTCTGCTGAGAACATTAAAAGTCTCATAAGAGCCCTTACATGCTCAGCCTCCATAAAAAGGGGAATTCATTAACCTGTTAAACCCCTGAAGCAGTACAGTA
The DNA here is from genome assembly GCF_027579735.1 of Bombina bombina. Lineage (NCBI taxonomy): Eukaryota > Metazoa > Chordata > Amphibia > Anura > Bombinatoridae > Bombina > Bombina bombina. Next base: position 64,534,103 of record NC_069509.1, read on the forward strand.
CCCTGACAGATGCTGCCCAAAATAAATCCTATACATAGATAAATATGTCCCATTTGATGTCCACAGAGGAATTTAACCTCTAAAGTGCTTTGTCCCTCCAGCTATAGAAGGTAAAAGCACTTATCTGTGGATCCAGCTGCAGGGCAGTAGACAGCTCTTCAGGTAAGTCAGACCCAACAGGCCTCTGGCAGATGACCTGGAGAAAAAGAAAAACAGAGTAATCAACCCTGGTTTTCTATATAGGTGTAGCATAAATGTTGGAAGGTAAGCAAAGACTACCTCGCCGTCTTCCAACTGCTAAAAGCCATTATTACACTTACTAAAGAGATTTACATGGACCCAGCATAACACCAATCCATGTTTGCAGGGAAAAGTACCCATTAAAGGATTAAATAGTTTAAGACACCATCTTTGCACATGCTCCCGATGATAAGAGGCAAAGAATGACTGGGGATTATGGGTAAGGGAAGTGACACTAAACAGCACAGCTGGGGCGCTCTTTGCCTCCTCCTGCTGGGCAGGAGTTAAATTCCCACTAGAAGAAAGAAAAAAAAACAATTTATGTAAGAACTTACCATAATAATTCAATTTGTTTCATAGTGGCAAGAGTCCACGAGCTAGTGACGTATGGGATATACATTATTATCAGGAGGGGGCAAAGTTTCCCAAACCTCAAAATGCCTATAAATACACCTCCCACCTCACTCATACCTTAGTTTAACGTATAGCCAAGAAGTGAGGTGTATAAAGAATGAGTTAAAAGCATACAAAAAGAGGAACTGGAAAAAATAATGTGCTAAATACAAAAAAATCATAACCACAAAAAATAGGGTGGGTCTCATGGACTCCTGCCACTATGAAATAAATTAATTTATCAGGTAAGTTCTTACATAAATTATGTTTTATTTGATGTAAGTGGCAAGAGTCCATGAGCTAGTGACGTATGGGATATAATACCCAAGATGTGGAAATCCCCGAGTCATTAGAGAGGGATAAAATAAAAACAGCCATTTCTGCAGAGAAATGAAATCCCAAAAAATAATTAAGTTTTCTTAAAAATGTAAAAAAAAATTCAAATCAAATGCATTAGAATCAAGCTGAGACAACTGCCTGAAGAACCTTTCTACCAAAGGCTGCTTCTGAAGAAGCAAACACATAAAAATGGTAAAATTTTGTAAAAGTATGCACAGAAGATCTAGTTGCTGGTTTGCAAATTTGATCAACTGAAGCTGCAGTCTTGAGAGCCCATTAAGTGGCAACTGATCTAGTAGAATGAGCTGTAACTCTCAGAGGCGGAGAATGCCCCGCCTCCAAATAAGCTTAGTGAATCAAAAGTCTCAACCAAGAAGCCAGAGAAATAGCAGAGGCTTTCTGACCTTTCCGGGAGCCAGAAAAAATAAATAGACTAGAAGTTTTTCTGAAATCTTTAGTAGCCTCAACATAATATTCAAAGCTCTTACCACATCCAAAGAATGTAAAGACCTTTCAAGAGTATTCTTAGAATTAGGACACAAAGGACAACAATTTCCCTATTGATGTTGTTAGAATTCACAACTTTAGGCAAAAATTTAAATGAAGTCCGCAAAACAGCTTTATCTTGCTGGAAAATCAGATAAGGAGACTCACAAGAGAGAGCAGACAATTCAGAAACTAAGGAAATAACACTTTCCAAGAAAGTAATTTAATTTCCAGAGAATGCATAGGCTCAAAAGGAGAAGCCTGTAAAATCTTCAAAACCAAAATTGAGACTCCAAGGAGGAGAAATAGATTTCATAACAGGTTTAATATGAACCAAAGCCTGAACAAAACAGTGAATATCAGAAAGTTTAGCAATCTTTCTAGTAAATAAGACAGAAAGAGCAGAAAAGTGCCCTTTCAAAGTATTTGCAGACAAAACCTTTATCCAAACCATCCTGAAGAAACTGTAAAATCCTACGTAATCTAAAAGAATGCCAAGAATAATCATGAGTTGAACACCATGAAATATAGGTTTTCCAAACCCGATAATAAATTCTCCTTGAAACAGACTTACGAGCCTGTATCATAGTGCTAATAACTGAGTCAGAGAAACCTCTATGACTAAGCACTAAACGTTCAATTTCCATGCCTTTAAATTTAGAGATCTGAGATCCTGATGGAAAAACAGCCCTTGAGACAGGTCTGGCCTTAAAGGAAGTGGCCAAGGTTGACAACTGGACATTCAGACAAGATCCGCATACCAAGCTGGTGCCATCAGAAACACATGCGATTGTTGCAATATGATCTTAGAAGAAGAACCAGAGGCGGAAAAAAGCAAGCGGTTGGTAAAAACCAAGCAACTGCTAGAGCATTCACCATCTCCACCTGAGGATCCTTGGACCTGGAAAGGTATCTTGTTTAGTAGAGAGACCATCATATCTATGTCTGGAAGACCCCACATCTGTACAAGATGAAAAAAACATCTGGATGGAGAGCCCAATCCCCCGGATATAAAGTCTGATGGCTGAGATAATCCCCTTCCCAGTTGTCTACACCTAGGATATTAAATTGCAGAAATTAGAGAAGAGTTGGATTCCGTCCAAGAAAGTATTCAATATACTTCCTCCATAACTGAAGGACTGCAAGTCCCTCCTTGATGATTGACATATGCCACTGTTGTGATATTGTCTGTTTGAAAAGAAATGTAAAAGTTCTCTCTTCAATAGAGGCCACGGCTGAAGAGCCCTGAAAATAGCATTGAGTTTTAAAATATTGATTGGCAACCTCTCCTTCTGAGGTTTCCAAACCCCTAGTGCTGTCAGAGACTCTCAGACAGCTCCCCCACCTGAAAAATGTGCATCTGTTAAGTTCAGGTAGGACGAACAAATTAGGCCCCTGAACAATAAGGTGATAGTCCAACCACCAAATCAGAGAGAAAAGATAGGGTTGGGATTTAAGTATATCAGTTGTGATATCTGAAAATAATCCCTGTACCTTTAGCGAAACATGCAAAGCTATAGAGGCCTCAAACAAAAACGAGTAAAGAGGATCACACCTGATGCTGCAGTCATGAAACCTAAAACGTCCATGCACATAAGCACTGAAGGAAATAATAGAGACTGAAGGTTTAGACAAACTAAAATGAACTTCATTCGTCTCGTCTGTCAGAGAAAGAATCATAGACACTAAATCTTATCTGGAAACCTAAAAAGGTGACCCTTGTCTAAGGAATCAAGAAACTCTATTGTAAATTGATCCTCCAATCATGTCTTTGAAAAAAAAAACACACTAGTTTTGTGTGAGATTCTGCTAAATGAAAAGATTGAGCTAGTACCAAGATATCGTCCAAATAAGGAAACACCGCAATACCCTGCTCTCTGATTACAGATAGAAGAGCACCGAGAATCTTTGAAAATAATCTCTGAGCTGTCGCTAGCCCAAAAGGACGAGAGACAAATTAGTAATGATTATCTAGAAAAGAGAACCTCAGAAAACAATAGTGGTCTGAATGAATTGGAATGTGAAAATAAGAGACCTTGCTGAATAAAAAGGCAGAATAGTCCCTATAGTCACCATCTTGAAAGTTGCAAAACGATTTAAAAATTTCAGATCCAGAATTGGTCTGAACGAATCTTCTTTCTTTGGGACAATGAATGGATTTGAATTGAAACCCAAACTCCGTTCCTATAGAGGAACTGCACCTATCACCCCTGAAAACTCTAGATCTGAAACACATTTCTGAAAAACCTGAGCTTTCACAGGGTTTGTTGTAACATGGGAAATTATCTTCCCATGGGAGGTTTTCTTCTGAAACCTATTCGATACCCCTGAGAAAACAATTTCCTGAATCCATTGATTTTGAACAGAAACTGTCCAAATGTGTTAAAATAAATTCAATCTGCACCTTCATGCAGTTTTAGGGGCTGAAATTAGTTTTATTTATGTGGCTTGGATTAATTCAAATTCAGACTAAATATCAAATTAGAGCCAGAGGCCCTAGGAGAAAGAAAATTGGGAGCTTAAAAATTACCCTTCGATTTCTTATCTTGGGGCAGAAAAAAACTCCCTTTCCCCCAGTAATAGAGGTAATAAAATCCAATAGAAAACCTAAAAAATTACTATCCTAAAATAATAAGATAGTAATCTAAATTTAGACACCATATCAGAGATTTAAGCCATAAAACTTTTCTAGTAAAAATGGCTAAATAGAAAACCTAAAAAAACAGAATTTATGTTTACCTGATAAATTACTTTCTCCAACGGTGTGTCCGGTCCACGGCGTCATCCTTACTTGTGGGATATTCTCTTCCCCAACAGGAAATGGCAAAGAGCCCAGCAAAGCTGGTCACATGATCCCTCCTAGGCTCCGCCTACCCCAGTCATTCGACCGACGTTAAGGAGGAATATTTGCATAGGAGAAACCATATGGTACCGTGGTGACTGTAGTTAAAGAAAATAAATCATCAGACCTGATTAAAAAAACCAGGGCGGGCCGTGGACCGGACACACCGTTGGAGAAAGTAATTTATCAGGTAAACATAAATTCTGTTTTCTCCAACATAGGTGTGTCCGGTCCACGGCGTCATCCTTACTTGTGGGAACCAATACCAAAGCTTTAGGACACGGATGAAGGGAGGGAGCAAATCAGGTCACCTAAATGGAAGGCACCACGGCTTGCAAAACCTTTCTCCCAAAAATAGCCTCAGAAGAAGCAAAAGTATCAAACTTGTAAAATTTGGTAAAAGTGTGCAGTGAAGACCAAGTCGCTGCCCTACATATCTGATCAACAGAAGCCTCGTTCTTGAAGGCCCATGTGGAAGCCACAGCCCTAGTGGAATGAGCTGTGATTCTTTCGGGAGGCTGCCGTCCGGCAGTCTCGTAAGCCAATCTGATGATGCTTTTAATCCAAAAAGAGAGAGAGGTAGAAGTTGCTTTTTGACCTCTCCTTTTACCGGAATAAACAACAAACAAGGAAGATGTTTGTCTAAAATCCTTTGTAGCATCTAAATAGAATTTTAGAGCGCGAACAACATCCAAATTGTGCAACAAACGTTCCTTCTTTGAAACTGGTTTCGGACACAGAGAAGGTACGATAATCTCCTGGTTAATGTTTTTGTTAGAAACAACTTTTGGAAGAAAACCAGGTTTAGTACGTAAAACCACCTTATCTGCATGGAACACCAGATAAGGAGGAGAACACTGCAGAGCAGATAATTCTGAAACTCTTCTAGCAGAAGAAATTGCAACTAAAAACAAAACTTTCCAAGATAATAACTTAATATCAACGGAATGTAAGGGTTCAAACGGAACCCCCTGAAGAACTGAAAGAACTAAATTGAGACTCCAAGGAGGAGTCAAAGGTTTGTAAACAGGCTTAATTCTAACCAGAGCCTGAACAAAGGCTTGAACATCTGGCACAGCTGCCAGCTTTTTGTGAAGTAACACAGACAAGGCAGAAATCTGTCCCTTCAGGGAACTTGCAGATAATCCTTTTTCCAATCCTTCTTGAAGGAAGGATAGAATCTTAGGAATCTTAACCTTGTCCCAAGGGAATCCTTTAGATTCACACCAACAGATATATTTTTTCCAAATTTTGTGGTAAATCTTTCTAGTTACAGGCTTTCTGGCCTGAACAAGAGTATCGATAACAGAATCTGAGAACCCTCGCTTCGATAAGATCAAGCGTTCAATCTCCAAGCAGTCAGCTGGAGTGAAACCAGGTTCGGATGTTCGAACGGACCCTGAACAAGAAGGTCTCGTCTCAAAGGTAGCTTCCAAGGTGGAGCCGATGACATATTCACCAGATCTGCATACCAAGTCCTGCGTGGCCACGCAGGAGCTATCAAGATCACCGACGCCCTCTCCTGACAGATCCTGGCTACCAGCCTGGGGATGAGAGGAAACGGCGGGAACACATAAGCTAGTTTGAAGGTCCAAGGTGCTACTAGTGCATCCACTAGAGCCGCCTTGGGATCCCTGGATCTGGACCCGTAGCAAGGAACTTTGAAGTTCTGACGAGAGGCCCTCAGATCCATGTCTGGAATGCCCCACAGCTGAGTGACTTGGGCAAAGATTTCCGGATGGAGTTCCCACTCCCCCGGATGCAATGTCTGACGACTCAGAAAATCCGCTTCCCAATTTTCCACTCCTGGGATGTGGATAGCGGACAGGTGGCAGGAGTGAGACTCCGCCCATAGAATGATTTTGGTCACTTCTTCCATCGCTAGGGAACTCCTTGTTCCCCCCTGATGGTTGATGTACGCAACAGTTGTCATGTTGTCTGATTGAAACCGTATGAACTTGGCCCTCGCTAGCTGAGGCCAAGCCTTGAGAGCATTGAATATCGCTCTCAGTTCCAGAATATTTATCGGTAGAAGAGATTCTTCCCGAGACCAAAGACCCTGAGCTTTCAGGGATCCCCAGACCGCGCCCCAGCCCATCAGACTGGCGTCGGTCGTGACAATGACCCACTCTGGTCTGCGGAACGTCATCCCTCGTGACAGGTTGTCCAGGGACAGCCACCAACGGAGTGAGTCTCTGGTCCTCTGATTTACTTGTATCTTCGGAGACAAGTCTGTATAATCCCCATTCCACTGACTGAGCATGCACAGTTGTAATGGTCTTAGATGAATGCGCGCAAAAGGAACTATGTCCATTGCCGCTACCATCAACCCGATCACTTCCATGCACTGAGCTATGGAAGGAAGAGGAACGGAATGAAGTATCCGACAAGAGTCTAGAAGTTTTGTTTTTCTGGCCTCTGTCAGAAATATCCTCATTTCTAAGGAGTCTATTATTGTTCCCAAGAAGGGAACCCTTGTTGACGGAGATAGAGAACTCTTTTCCACGTTCACTTTCCATCCGTGAGATCTGAGAAAGGCCAGGACTATGTCCGTGTGAGCCTTTGCTTGAGGAAGGGACGACGCTTGAATCAGAATGTCGTCCAAGTAAGGTACTACAGCAATGCCCCTTGGTCTTAGCACAGCTAGAAGGGACCCTAGTACCTTTGTGAAAATCCTTGGAGCAGTGGCTAATCCGAAAGGAAGCGCCACGAACTGGTAATGCTTGTCCAGGAATGCGAACCTTAGGAACCGATGATGTTCCTTGTGGATAGGAATATGTAGATACGCATCCTTTAAATCCACCGTGGTCATGAATTGACCTTCCTGGATGGAAGGAAGAATAGTTCGAATGGTTTCCATCTTGAACGATGGAACCTTGAGAAACTTGTTTAAGATCTTGAGATCTAAGATTGGTCTGAACGTTCCCTCTTTTTTGGGAACTATGAACAGATTGGAGTAGAACCCCATCCCTTGTTCTCTTAATGGAACAGGATGAATCACTCCCATTTTTAACAGGTCTTCTACACAATGTAAGAATGCCTGTCTTTTTATGTGGTCTGAAGACAACTGAGACCTGTGGAACCTCCCCCTTGGGGGAAGCCCCTTGAATTCCAGAAGATAACCTTGGGAGACTATTTCTAGCGCCCAAGGATCCAGAACATCTCTTGCCCAAGCCTGAGCGAAGAGAGAGAGTCTGCCCCCCACCAGATCCGGTCCCGGATCGGGGGCCAACATTTCATGCTGTCTTGGTAGCAGTGGCAGGTTTCTTGGCCTGCTTTCCCTTGTTCCAGCCTTGCATTGGTCTCCAAGCTGGCTTGGCTTGAGAAGTATTACCCTCTTGCTTAGAGGACGTAGCACTTTGGGCTGGTCCGTTTCTACGAAAGGGACGAAAATTAGGTTTATTTATTGCCTTGAAAGGCCGATCCTGAGGAAGGGCGTGGCCCTTACCCCCAGTGATATCAGAGATAATCTCTTTCAAGTCAGGGCCAAACAGCGTTTTCCCCTTGAAAGGAATGTTAAGTAGCTTGTTCTTGGAAGACGCATCAGCCGACCAAGATTTCAACCAAAGCGCTCTGCGCGCCACAATAGCAAACCCAGAATTCTTAGCCGCTAACCTAGCCAATTGCAAAGTGGCGTCTAGGGTAAAAGAATTAGCCAATTTGAGAGCATTGATTCTGTCCATAATCTCCTCATAAGGAGGAGAATCACTATCGACCGCCTTTATCAGCTCATCGAACCAGAAACATGCGGCTGTAGCGACAGGGACAACGCATGAAATTGGTTGTAGAAGGTAACCCTGCTGAACAAACATCTTTTTAAGCAAACCTAATTTTTTATCCATAGGATCTTTGAAAGCACAACTATCCTCTATGGGTATAGTGGTGCGTTTGTTTAAAGTGGAAACCGCTCCCTCGACCTTGGGGACTGTCTGCCATAAGTCCTTTCTGGGGTCGCCATAGGAAACAATTTTTTAAATATGGGGGGAGGGACGAAAGGAATACCGGGCCTTTCCCATTCTTTATTAACAATGTCCGCCACCCGCTTGGGTATAGGAAAAGCTTCTGGGAGCCCCGGCACCTCTAGGAACTTGTCCATTTTACATAGTTTCTCTGGGATGACCAACTTGTCACAATCATCCAGAGTGGATAATACCTCCTTAAGCAGAATGCGGAGATGTTCCAACTTAAATTTAAATGTAATCACATCAGGTTCAGCTTGTTGAGAAATGTTCCCTGAATCAGTAATTTCTCCCTCAGACAAAACCTCCCTGGCCCCATCAGACTGGGTTAGGGGCCCTTCAGAAACATTATTATCAGCGTCGTCATGCTCTTCAGTATCTAAAACAGAGCAGTCGCGCTTACGCTGATAAGTGTTCATTTTGGCTAAAATGTTTTTGACAGAATTATCCATTACAGCCGTTAATTGTTGCATAGTAAGGAGTATTGGCGCGCTAGATGTACTAGGGGCCTCCTGAGTGGGCAAGACTCGTGTAGACGAAGGAGGGAATGATGCAGTACCATGCTTACTCCCCTCACTTGAGGAATCATCTTGGGCATCATTGTCACATAAATCACATTTATTTAAATGAATAGGAATTCTGGCTTCCCCACATTCAGAACACAGTCTATCTGGTAGTTCAGACATGTTAAACAGGCATAAACTTGATAACAAAGTACAAAAAACGTTTTAAAATAAAACCGTTACTGTCACTTTAAATTTTAAACTGAACACACTTTATTACTGCAATTGCGAAAAAACATGAAGGAATTGTTCAAAATTCACCAAATTTTCACCACAGTGTCTTAAAGCCTTAAAAGTATTGCACACCAAATGTGGAAGCTTTAACCCTTAAAATAACGGAACCGGAGCCGTTTTGAACTTTAACCCCTTTACAGTCCCTGGTATCTGCTTTGCTGAGACCCAACCAAGCCCAAAGGGGAATACGATACCAAATGACGCCTTCAGAAAGTCTTTCTAAGTATCAGAGCTCCTCTCACATGCGACTGCATGCCATGCCTCTCAAAAACAAGTGCGCAACACCGGCGCGAAAATGAGGCTCTGCCTATGCTTTGGGAAAGTCCCTAAAGAATAAGGTGTCTAAAACAGTGCCTGCCGATATTATTATAGCAAAATACCCAAATAAAATGATTCCTCAAGGCTAAATATGTGTTAATAATGAATCGATTTAGCCCAAAAAAAAAGTCTACAGTCTTAATAAGCCCTTGTGAAGCCCTTATTTACGATCGTAATAAACATGGCTTACCGGATCCCATAGGGAAAATGACAGCTTCCAGCATTACATCGTCTTGTTAGAATGTGTCATACCTCAAGCAGCAAGAGACTGCTCACTGTTCCCCCAACTGAAGTTAATTGCTCTCAACAGTCCTGTGTGGAACAGCCATGGATTTTAGTGACGGTTGCTAAAATCATTTTCCTCATACAAACAGAAATCTTCATCTCTTTTCTGTTTCTGAGTAAATAGTACATACCAGCACTATTTCAAAATAACAAACTCTTGATTGAATAATAAAAACTACAGTTAAACACTAAAAAACTCTAAGCCATCTCCGTGGAGATGTTGCCTGTACAACGGCAAAGAGAATGACTGGGGTAGGCGGAGCCTAGGAGGGATCATGTGACCAGCTTTGCTGGGCTCTTTGCCATTTCCTGTTGGGGAAGAGAATATCCCACAAGTAAGGATGACGCCGTGGACCGGACACACCTATGTTGGAGAAACAAACCTATATTAGTGGGGCCCCCTAGTTCTCTCCTACAGGATCTCAACCTACAGAATAACGTTCAGAATATAGCCCTACTACTGTGCTTAGGTTACATTAGCATATTAATGACCATATATGTTAGGAATATTTAAGTGGCTTCCATCCCTGGGGATATCACTTTTATTATGTCTCTTTTATTATGTAGAGCCAAAAGCTTTCTGCATCTTTATTGCTGCTGTGACTGTTGTTCACTAACATCTGAACACCTACGATAACTACATGGCTTATGTTAACATGGTTTTATTCAGACTTGCCTTCGTTCGTGGAGATGAGATGTAGGGTAGCTAGTTTACCAATTGTAATTTGCTCAGGAAATCATGCTGCCAGCTAATAGCATGACCCCTGCAAAGAATACTTGACTCACATATGTCTGTGCAAAGTATAGAGTCTCTGCAATCTGCAATCATATCTAATTTATTGTGCTGGGCAACATATTCAGTTATACATGCTAATCATATTAAGCTACAGTATTGTTTAGTTTTTTCAGTTTAGATTAAAAAGTTATGTAGCTATGCTGAACAGTTCATATTGTTAACAACATAATCTGCCTTCATCAGAAACACCCAGTTGCAGTTAATATACTGTGATGAATAACCACATTAAGCCTGAGTGGCCAACTAATAACAAGACCCTCACTAAGAATATTTGACTTACATATGTCTTTGCAAAGTATAGAGTCTCTACAACCTGCAATCATATTTAATTAAATTTATTGTACTGGGCAACATATTCAGGTATACATACTAATCATATTAAGCTACAGTTTTGTTTTAGGTTTAGTTTAGTTTAAAAAGTTAAAAATAAGAGAGCGCGGGTAGCAGATAATGAGAAATTCTTGGTGAACTTGTACAGTCGATATTTGTCATGTCTGTCTGGAATGAATCTTCATGTATTCTTTTATTATAACCCAATATATTGCATGTTATGGAAGCCCGCTTCATAGTCGTATACAGACATGAAACAAACCAGCTCATAGGGTTATTTTCCTGTAATCCATGTCTATCATTCTCATTTGTTGAGTATCATTTGTTTTCCTTACAATATCTATTGTGAATGTATTAAGTGTGTTCTTACACAATTTCAAATTGCCTGTATGTAAATGTTTACATGATGTATGCCCAAGCTCTCTTCAATATAAGGTGGTTAGTGTTTTGGGGTTTGGGGGGGAGGGTTCGGGGACTAGTTGGGGATAAAAATGTAAAATGAGAGGGCTAAACATATGTAGATACCAAAAATGTCAATTGTCATTAGCATCCGGATTATCTTAATTGTCATGTATTGATCTACTGAATCTGTTATGTCCTGAATAATATCGCCCCTCAGGGGATGGTATACCTACTGTATCTGTGGATGTAACCTTCATGATACTGTGTGGAATTGTTGATTATTGTACTCATGTGTTGACTCTCAATAAAAAGAATTAAAAAAAAAAGATAGTAATCTAAATTTAGACACCATATAAGAGATTTAAGCCATAAAACTTTTCGAGTAAAAATGGCTAAAAACAAAGATTTAATATAAATTACAATGACATAAAATATAGCATCATAAATTAAATGATTAGCATGTTGAAGTAAAAGAACAATGCTTAGACAATTCAGGATCTGATAACTAAACTGTCCAACCAAAAAGTTGAAACAGCAGCAACATCAGCCATAGAAATGGCAGGTTTAAAAATATAGCCAATATGCAAATATGCTTCTCTAAGATAGGAGACAAACTTCCTATCTAAAGGATCCTTAAAAGAAGAAATATATCTTCCATAGGATAGAAGTACATTCAGCAAGAGTAGAAATAGTCCCACCTTAGGGACTTTCCTTACTAAACATATGATAGATAGCATCTGAAAAAGTTCAAGAGTAACCTCAGAAGCTTAAAAAAACAGAATTCAAACATTTGCTATTCTAGATTCCTCAATACCCAAAGTAAACAATACTTCCTTAATAAAGAATACTTTCAACAGAAAGGTTGATTTATCAATATCAGTCTATGAAGTAGGATCCTCTAAGTCAGAGAAAACCTCATCAGCAGAAATACTTCAGTATGCTGTCGATCAATACAAACTTCATTAGTTTTATGAGAAGTTAGGAGAGATCTTTTACATTAATTTAAAGGCAGAATAGCAGTCATAGCCTTCTCTATGTCTGTAGCAATATAATTCTTTATATCTACAGGAATATCATGAACATTAGACTGTGAAGGTTTAACACTAGATGTATTTGTACTATAAAAACATTATCAGTATCAAATACTATAACATCAGTGCCACATATTTGAGCTGAAGAAATAAAATCAGCTAATTAACAATATACACACTTAACTTTGGTAGAAATTGTGTACATGCAGCTTAGTTCCTACAGTAACATCAGAGGCAGGATCAGCTTGAGACATCTTACAAAATGTAACAAAAAAGAAAAAAAAAAACATTTAAATAAAATATCCAGTTTCAGGAATGGTAAAAAAAACTTATGTTAAAATACTTAAATTAAAATAAAAGCAAACATCATAGCCCTCTGCAAACAAATGAGAACAGAGAGTAAAAGAGGGAGAGACTTAATATAACAAATTGCAAACAAAGATAACTCAAATCCAGAGAAAAAATCTTTGGGTGCCAAAGTTAACAAGAAATGACACGACTCGCGTCATAACAGACGCGACTCTGCGCCAAAAAAAGTGGCGTCAACAAAGACGCAAGAAATGACGTGACTCGCGTCACAACAAATGCAACCTCCATGCCAAGAATGACGCAATAAATAGAAGCATTTTGCGTCATTGCGAGCCTAATTTGCCTGCGAAAATTTAAAAAAACAAGCCCGAAATTACAACTAGCTGGAACCTCAGGTAAGAAAAAAAATTAAAAAATTTCTCACAAAAACATAATTTCCATGCTGAAACTGTTAGACTGCAAAAGGAAAATGAAATTTATGCTTACCTGATAAATTTATTTATTTTACGATATATGACGAGTCCACGGATTTCATCCTTACTTATATATCGCCTCCTGGTCAGCAGAAAGAGGCAAAGAGCACCACAGCAGAGCTGTATATATAGCTCCTCCCTTCCCTCCCACTCCAGTCATTCGACCGAAGTTAGGAAGAGAAAGGAAAAGCCAAGGTGCAGAGGTGACGAGTCCACAGGGTGGGCCGTGGACTCGTCATATCGTAAAAGAAAAGAAATAAATTTATCAGGTAAGCATAAATTTCCTTTTCTTTTACAAGATATGACGAGTCCACGGATTTCATCCTTACTTATGGGATACAATACCAAAGCTTTAGGACACAAATGAAAGGGAGGGACAAGACAGGAACCTAAACGGAAGGCACCACTGCTTGAAGAACCTTTCTCCCAAAAACAGCCTTGGACGAGGCAAAAGTATCAAATTTGGAAAATTTGGAAAAAGTATGAAGAGACGACCAAGGTGCAGCCTTGCAAATCTGTTCAACAGAGGCATCATTTTTAAATGCCCATGAGGAAGCCACAGCCCTAGTAGAAGGAGCCGTAATTCTTTCAGGAGGCTGAGTTCAGCAGTCTCATATGCAACAAGGATGATACTCTTCAGCCAAAAAGAAAGGGAGGTAGCCGTAGCTTTATGACCCCTACGTGTTCCGGAAAAAACAACAAATAATGAAGATGATTGACGAAATTCTTTAGTCGCCTGCAAGTAAAACTTTAGGGCACAGACCACGTCCAAGTTATGTAACAGACGCTCCTTCTTAGAAGGATTGGGACACAATGAAGGAACAATAATTTCCTGATTAATATTTTTGTTGGAAACAACCTTAGGAAGAAAACCAGGTTTGGTACGTAACACTACCTTATTGGAATGAAAAATAAGGTAAGGAGAATCATATTGTAGAGCCGAAAACTCAGAAACTCTGTGAGCAGAAGAAATCGCAACCTAAAATAAAACTTTCCAAGATAACAACTTAATATCTATGGAATGCATAGGTTCAAACGGAACCCCTTGAAAAACCTGAAAAACTAAATTCAAACTCCAAAGAAGAAGTAAAAGTTCTAAACAAAGGCCTGACCCTAGTCAGAGCCTGACAAAAGGATTGAACATCCGGAATATCTGCCAGACATTTGTGTAGCAAAATAGATAAAGCAGAAATCTGTCCCTTTAAGGAACTTGCTGATAACCCCTTCTCCAATCCTTCTTGGAGAAAGGACAAAATCCTAGGAATTCTAATCTTACTCCATGAGTAACCCTTGGATTCTCACCAATAAAGATATTTACGCCATATCTTATGGTAAATCTTTCTAGTAACAGGCTTACGTGCCTGAATCAAGGTATCAATGACCGAACCAGAGAACCCTCGCTTAGATAAAATCAAGCGTTCAATCTCCAAGCAGTCAGCTGTAGAGAAATTATATTCGGAAGACGGAAGGGTCCCTGACTGAGAAGGTCCTGCCACAATGGGAGCTTCCACGGTGGCAGAGATGACATGTCCACCAGATCGGCATACCAAGTCCTGTGAGGCCATGCAGGAGCGATGAGAATCACTGAAGCCCTCTCCTGTTTGATCCGAGCAATCACCCGGGGAAGGGGAGCAAACGGTGGAAACACATAAGCTAGGTTGAACAACCAAGGCACTGCCAAGGCATCTATCAGTTCGGCCTGAGGATCCCTTGACCTGGATCCGTATCTCGGGAGCTTGGCATTCTGACGAGATGCCATAAGATCCAGCTCCGGTCTGCCCCATCTGAAAATCAGGGTGGCAAAGACCTCCGGATGGAGTTCCCATTCCCCCGGATGAAACGTCTGTCTGCTCAAAAAATCCGCTTCCCAATTGTCCACTCCTGGGATGTAGATTGCTGACAGATAACAAGAATGAGCCTCCGCCCACCGAATTATCTTGGATACTTCTGTCATCGCTAAGGAACTCCTTGTTCCTCCCTGATGACTGATGTAAGCCACAGACGTGATGTCTGACTGAAAACGGATGAATTTGGCCGAAGCCAACTGAGGCCAAGCCTGAAGCGCATTGAATGTTGCCCTCAATTCCAGAATATTGATTGGAAGTAGAGACTCCGACCGAGTCCACACACCCTGAGGCTTCAGGGAATTCCAGACTGCACCCCATCCTAGTAGACTGGCGTCCGTTGTCACTATCACCCATGAGGGTCTGCGGAAGCACGTCCCTTGGAACAGATGATCCTGCGACAACCACCAAAGAAGAGAGTCTCTTGTCTCCTGATCCAGATCTATCTGAGGAGACAAATCTGCATAATCTCCATTCCACTGTCTGAGCATGCTCAGTTGTAGGGGTCTGAGATGAAAACGAGCAAACGGAATGATGACCATTGCCGCCACCATCAATCCAATTACCTCCATACACTGAGCTACTGATGGTCGAGGAGTGGACTGAAGGGATCGGCATGTATTCAGAATCTTTAACCTTCTGACTTCCGTCAAGAAAATTTTCATGGATATAGAGTCTATTAGAGTTCCCAGGGAAGAAACCATTGTCTGTGGAATTAGTGAACTCTTTTATAGATTCACCTTCCACCCGTGAGTCCTTAGAAAGGATAGAACCATGTCGGTATGAGACTTAGTCAGTTGATAAGACGACGTCTGGATCAGAAAATCGTCCAGATAATGCACCACTGCAATGCCCCGCGGCCTGAGAACCGCCAGCAGAGACCCTAGGACCTTCGTGAAGATCCTGGGTGCCATGGCCAGCCCGAAAGGAAGGGCCACGAACTGAAAATGTTTGTCCAGAAAGGCAAACCTCAGGAACTGGTGTTGATCTCTGTGGATAGGAATATGCAGATATGCATCCTTTAAGTCCACGGTAGTCATATATTGACCCTCCTGGATCAATGGAAGAATTGTCTGAATAGTCTCCATCTTGAAGGATGGAACTCTGAGAAACTTGTTTAGTCTCATGAGATCTAAAATGGGTCGGAACGTTCCCTCTTTTTTGGGAACCACAAAAAGATTTGAGTAAAACCCCTGCCCCTGCCCCTGTTTTGGAACGGAACAAATTACTCCCATAGTGGAGAGGTTTTTTACACAACGTAAGAACGCCTCTCTTTTTATCTGGTCTACAGACAATCGTGAAAGAAGAAACCTTCCAATTTGGGAAGGAATTTTTGAACTCTTGATACCCTTGAGACATGATTTATAATGTCCAGGGATCCTGAACGTCTCTTATCCAAGCCTGGAGAAAGAGAGAGTCTGCCCCCTACTAGATCCGGGTCCCGGATCGGGGGCCGCCCCTTCATGCTGTCTTGGGAGCAGCAGCGGGCTTCTTGGGTTGTTTACCCTTGTTCCAAGCCTGGTTGGGTCTCCAGGTGGACTTGGCTTGTGAATAATTCCCTTCCTGCTTGGCGGAAGAGGAAGGGGTGATTCTTTTGAAATTGCGAAAGGAACGAAAATTACTCTGTCGTCCCCTTTGTTGAGATGTCTTATCTTGAGGGAGGAGGTGACCCTTACCTCCCGTAATGTCAGAAATGATTTCTTTCAAGTCAGGCCCGAATAGGGTCTTTCCCTTAAAAGGAATAGCCAAAAGCTTGGATTTAGAGTACACATCCGCAGACCAAGATTTCAACCATAGGGCTCTCCGTGCTAAGATGGAGAATCCCGAACTCTTAGCCGCCAATTTGGTGATCTGAAAGGCAGCATCCGTAATAAAAGAAGTAGCCAGTTTAAGGGCCTTAATTCTATCTTGTATTTCCTCCAAAGAAGTCCTAAGAGACTCTTCTAGAGCTTCAAACCAAAAAGCAGCCACAGTCGTGACTGTTACAATGCAAGCCGCTGGTTGCAATAAAAACCCTTGATGAACCCATAGTTTTTTGAGAAGACACTCCAACTTCTTATCCATGGGATCTTTGAAAGCACAACTGTCCTCGATAGGAATAGTCTTACGCTTCGCCAGAGTAGAGATAGCTCCCTACACCTTAGGGACCGTCTGCCAAGAGTCCCGAACGGTATCAGCTATAGGGTACATTTTCTTAAAAATAGGGGAAGGAGAGAACGGGATACTCGGTCTTCCCCATTCCCTTGCAACAATTTCCGAAATTCTCTTAGGAACCGGAAAAACATGGGAATAAGAAGGAACCTCTAAGTATTTGTCCATCTTACATAATTTCTCTGGTGGGACCACAATAGAGTCACAATCGTCCAGAGTCATCAAAACCTCTCGCAGCAACAGACGGAGGTGTTCAAGTTTAAATCTGAAGGACATGACGTCCGAATCGGTTTGAGGCAATGCACTTCCTGAATCAGACAGTTCCCCCTCAGACAGGGTCTCCCTACCCCCCAATTCAGAGCCCTGGAAGGGTACATCGGAGATAACTATCAAAGCATCAGAAGTCGCATGGACCACATGGGCTTCTGTCCTGCTGCGTTTGACTTGTAACACTGGCAACTTAGATAAAACTTCTGTAAGAGTGGATGACATAACTGCAGCCATATCCTGCAGAGTGAATGAAGTGGACGCAGTTGAGGAACACGGCGTCGCTTGGGTGGGCGTTAAAGGTTGTGACGCTTGGGGAGAAAGTTGGGGCATACCCTGATTCTCATCAGTCTGAGAAGCATCCTTAGACATACATGCATTAAAGAAAATGTGTTCTTTACATTGTAAAGCCCTCTCAGTACATGAGGGACAAAAAGTAATAGGGGGTTCCACATTGGCATCTAAACACATAGAACAGGTACTTTCCAGAGGTTCAGCCATGACAAACAAACTAGCAATAGCAATGTTGATCGTCTTTACTTAATTAACATTCATTTTGAAAGTCAAAACTTATAGAATTTTTTTTTAAATAAAACAAGCCTACTATGTGTTTAAAAAAAATAAAACCGCAATAATTTCTCTTCCACAAGAAAACTATGTAACAATAGAGAGCACTATAAATCCTTAGCAAATAGTACTCTGTTGCCCAGTTCAGCTATGCATGAGGGTATAGCAAAACTTTTGACACTTGCACCTCGCCACAGCTCTGCTGCGGCGCCTAGCTGCTCCCAGAAGACACTGAATATTCCGTGATCAGCGTTCCCAAGTCTGTTTGTGAAGTTGCAACACAAACTGACTTAGGCCACACCGGAGCCCAGAGACCTGCTGCCGATCGAGGATCCGGATGACAAATGCGCGGCTAAGCGCGCAAAGCTAGGCCCCGCCCATCATGGGCGTAAATCAAATCCCCAGTAGAGAAACCGCATGGGAAGAAAAAATTTTAGGTTTAACCTCATAAACCAAAATAACGAGAAACGCCAATGTGCCCCTCAAACAACACACACTCCCCTGACCAGTCATAAGTTTCACCACAGATAACGTTAGCCCTTGGGGAACAATCCGCAATCTCCCAGCGTCAGCCCACAACATAGAATACTGAAGCACGCATCAGTTTACTGAAAAACACAGTTGATAGTACCCAAAAGAGAGGGGAACCACAGGCACACCATTTCATTTCACACTGCATACTGATCACCCCTCCCCGGGAAAAGGGAATAAATGTCAGTCTGTTCTGATATATCTTAGTTTCCCCAGAAGCAAATGACTGAACATACCTCAATGCTGAGCGCAGCATGACATGGTCCCACACAAGGAAGATGTTCTTTTCACCACCTTCAGCCGATCTGTGGGAACAAGCAGGATCTTAGATAACGTTTGCTAAGAATATCATCATCAGGGCAGCAAATAATGTCTCTAACTTTCTTGGGGTGTCAGTGAATGACGATTTCTGTCTACCCTGAGAAAAATAGTACTCACTGGTACCATTTAAAAATAAAAAAAACCTCTTGATTGAAGAATCTAAACTAACACCTCACTTTACCTCTTCCTATCACTAACACAGGCAAAGAGAATGACTGGAGTGGGAGGGAAGGGAGGAGCTATATATACAGCTCTGCTGTGGTGCTCTTTGCCTCCTCCTGCTGACCAGGAGGTGATATCCCATAAGGATGAAATCCGTGGACTCGTCATATCTTGTAAAAGAAATAAACATAGACCTGACTCATGGCAAATATATGCAATATATATTAGAGCTTTCAAATATAAAGTGCCAAACATAGCTGAAGCTGAAGACACCCATACACATATAGCAGACAGCCAAACCAGTACTGAAACATATCAGCAGAGGTAATGGTAGAGGAGTATAATGTTGATCTGTAAAGGGAGGTGGCAGATGAATCCCCACGACCAAATTTAAAGAGAGTCATAGAATAGATTTCCCATAGGTGAAAACATGGCATCATCAGGCAATACTCCCTTCACATCCCTCAGACAAACACTGTACTTTGAGAGGAATTGGGCTTCAAAATGCTTAGAAGCGCTTTTCACAGAAGAAATCAAGCAAAGTTTGTAAAACTAAGGTGTGAGTGAGGTGGGAGGTGTATTTATAGGCATTTTGAGGTTTGGGAAACTTTGCCCCCTCCTGGTAGGAATGTATATCCCATACGTCACTAGCTCATGGACTCTTGCCACTTACATGAAAGAAACAAAATGTATGCTTACCTGATAAATTTATTTATTTCCGGATATGGTGAGTCCACGGCTTGAGTAAATACTGTTGGGAATATCACTCCTGGCCAGCAGGAGGAGGCAAAGAGCACCACAGTTAAAGTGCTAAGTATCACTCCCTTAACCACAACCACCAGTTATTCGACCGAAGGGAAATGGAGAAAAACATAATTTATGCTTACCTGAGAAATGTATTTATCTTGTGGTGTATCCAGTCCACGGATCATCCATTACTTGTGGGATATTCTCCTTCCCAACAGGAAGTTGCAAGAGGATCACCCACAGCAGAGCTGCTATATAGCTCCTCCCCTAACTGCCATATCCAGTCATTCGACCGAAACTAGTCGAGAAAGGAGAAACCATAGGGTGCAGTGGTGACTGTAGTTTAAAATTTAGACCTGCCTTAAAAGGACAGGGCGGGCCGTGGACTGGATACACCACAAGAGAAATAAATTAATCAGGTAAGCATAAATTATGTTTTCTCTTGTTAGGTGTATCCAGTCCACGGATCATCCATTACTTGTGGGATACCAATACCAAAGCTAAAGTACACGGATGAAGGGAGGGACAAGGCAGGTACTTAAACGGAAGGGACCACTGCCTGTAGAACCTTTCTCCCAAAAATAGTCTCCGAAGAAGCATCAAAGAAGTATCAAATTTGTAAAATTTTGAAAAGGTATGAAGCGAAGACCAAGTCGCCGCTTTGCAAAACTGTTCAACAGAAGCCTCATTTTTAAAGGCCCAGGTGGAAGCCACAGCTCTACTAGAATGAGCTGTAATCCTTTCAGGGGGCTGCTGTCCAGCAGTCTCATAGGCTAAGCGTATTACGCTCCGAAGCCAAAAAGAAAGAGGTTGCCGAAGCCTTTTGACCTCTCCTCTGTCCGGAGTAAAAAAACAAACAGGGAAGATGTTTGACGAAAATCTTTAGTCGCTTGTAAGTAAAACTTTAAAGCACGGACTACGTCCAAATTATGTAAAAGACGTTCCTTCTTTGAAGAAGGATTAGGACACAATGATGGAACAACAATCTCTTGATTGATATTCTTGTTGGAAACTACCTTAGGTAAAAACCCAGGTTTTGTACGCAGAACTACTTTATCTATATGGAAAATCAGATAAGGAGAATCACATTGTAAAGCTGATAACTCAGAGACTCTACGAGCCGAGGAAATAGCCATCAAAAACAGAACTTTCCAAGATAAAAGTTTGATCTCAATGGAATGAAGGGGTTCAAACGTAACTCCTTGAAGAACCTTAAGAACCAAGTTTAAGCTCCATGGAGGAGCAACAGGTTTAAACACAGGCTTAATTCTAACCAAAGCCTGACAAAATTCCTGGACGTCTGGAACCTCTGCCAGACGCTTGTGCAAAAGGATAGACAGAGCAGAAATCTGTCCCTTTAAAGAAATAGCTGATAATCCTTTATCCAAACCCTCTTGGAGAAAGGACAATATCCTAGGAATCCTAACCTTACTCCATGAGTAATTCTTGGATTCACACCAATGAAGATATTTGCGCCATATCTTATGGTAGATTTTCCTGGTTACAGGCTTTCGTGCCTGTATTAAGGTATCAATGACTGACTCGGAGAAGCCACGCCTTGACAAAATCAAGCGTTCAATCTCCAGGCAGTCAGTCTCAGAGAAATTAGATTTGGATGATTGAAAGGACCTTGTAGTAGAAGGTCTTGTCTCAGAGGCAGAGGCCAAGGTGGAAAGGATGACATGTCCACCAGGTCTGCATACCAGCTCCTGCGTGGCCACGCAGGCGCGATCAAGATCACCAATGCTCTCTCCTGTTTGATTTTGGCAATCAGTCGAGGGAGCAGAGGAAACGGTGGAAACACATAAGCCAGGTTGAAGAACCACGGTGCTGCTAGAGCATCTATCAGCGTCGCTTCTGGGTCCCTGGAACTGGATCCGTAACAAGGAAGCTTGGCGTTCTGGCGAGACGCCATGAGATCCAATTCTGGTGTGCCCCAACGATGAACCAATTGAGCAAACACCTCCGGATGGAGTTCCCACTCCCCCGGATGAAAAGTCTGACGACTTAGAAAATCCGCCTCCCAGTTCTCTACACCTGGGATATGGATCGCTGATAGATGGCAAGAGTGAGTCTCTGCCCAGCGAATTATCTTGGAGACTTCTAACATCGCTAGGGAGCTCCTGGTCCCCCCTTGATGGTTGATGTAAGCCACAGTCGTGATGTTGTCCGACTGAATTCTGATGAACCTCAGGGTTGCTAACTGAGGCCAAGCTAGAAGAGCATTGAATATTGCTCTTAACTCCAGAATATTTATTGGGAGGAGTTTCTCCTCCTGAGTCCACGATCCCTGAGCCTTCAGGGAATTCCAGACTGCACCCCAACCTAGAAGGCTTGAATCTGTTACAATTGTCCAATCTGGCCTGCGAAAGGTCATACCTTTGGACAGATGGACCCGAGATAGCCACCAGAGAAGAGAATCTCTGGTCTCTTGATCCAGATTAAGCAGAGGGGACAAATCTGTGTAATCCCCATTCCACTGACTGAGCATGCATAATTGCAGCGGTCTGAGATGTAGGCGCGCAAATGGCACTATGTCCATCGCCGCTACCATTAAGCCGATCACTTCCATGCACTGAGCCACCGAAGGGCGCGGAATGTAGTGAAGAACACGGCAGGAATTTAGAAGCTTTGATAACCTGGACTCCGTCAGGTAAATTTTCATTTCTACAGAATCTATCAGAGTTCCTAGGAAGGAAACCCTTGTGAGGGGTGATAGAGAACTCTTTCCCTCGTTCACTTTCCACCCAATGCGACCTCAGAAATGCCAACACTATGTCCGTATGAGATTTGGCAATTTGGAAGTTTGACGCCTGTATCAGGATGTCGTCTAGATAAGGGGCCACTGCTATGCCCCGTGGTCTTAGGACCACCAGAAGAGACCCCAGAACCTTTGTAAAAATTATTGGGGCTGTAGCTAACCAGAAGGGAAGAGCCACAAACTGGTAATGCCTGTCTAGAAAGGCAAACCTTAGGAACCGATGATGATCTTTGTGAATCGGTATGTGAAGGTAAGCATCCTTCAAATCCACTGTGGTCATGTACTGACCCTCCTGGATCATAGGTAGGATTGTCCGAATAGTTTCCATTTTGAACGATGGAACTCTGAGGAATTTGTTTAAGATCTTTAGATCCAAAATTGGTCTGAAGGTTCCCTCTTTTTTGGGAACCACAAACAGATTTGAATAAAATCCCTGTCCTTGTTCCATCTGTGGAACTGGATGGATCACTCCCATTATTAGGAGGTCTTGCACACAGCGTAAGAATGCCTCTTTCTTTATCTGGTTTACAGATAATCTCGAAAGGTGAAATCTCCCTTGTGGGGGGGAAGCTTTGAAGTCCAGAAGATATCCCTGAGATATGATCTCCAACGCCCAGGGATCCTGAACATCTCTTGCCCACGCCTGGGCGAAGAGAGAAAGTCTGCCCCCTATTAGATCCGTTGCCGGATAGAGGGCCGTTCCTTCATGCTGTCTTAGAGGCAGCAGCAGGCTTTCTGGCCTGCTTGCCTTTGCTCCAGGCCTGGTTAGATTTCCAGGCCGGCTTGGATTGCACAAAAGTTCCCTCTTGTTTTGTAGCAGAGGAAGTTGATGCTGCACCTGCCTTGAAGTTTTGAAAGGCACGAAAATTAGACTGTTTGGCCCTTGATTTGGCTATGTCCTGAGGAAGGGTATGACCCTTACCTCCAGTAATGTCAGCAATAATTTCCCTCAAACCAGGCCCGAATAGGGTCTGCCCCTTGAAGGGAATGTTAAGTAATTTAGACTTTGAAGTCACGTCAGCTGACCAAGATTTAAGCCATAGCGCCCTACGTGCCTGGATGGCGAATCCAGAATTCTTAGCCGTTAGTTTAGTCAAATGAACAATGGCATCAGAAACAAAAGAATTAGCTAGCTTAAGTGTTCTAAGCTTGTCAAGTATTTCAGTCAATGGAGTAGCTGTCTGAAAGGCCTCTTCCAGAGACTCAAACCAGAACGCTGCAGCAGCAGTGACAGGAGCAATGCATGCAAGGGGCTGCAGGATAAAACCTTGTTGAATAAACATTTTCTTAAGGTAACCTAATTTTTTATCCATTGGATCTGAAAAAGCACAACTGTCCTCGACAGGGATAGTGGTACGCTTTGCTAAAGTAGAAACTGCTCCCTCCACCTTAGGGACCGTCTGCCATAAGTCTCGTGGGGTGGCGTCTATTGGAAACATTTTTCTAAAAATAGGAGGGGGGGAAAACAGCACACCGGGTCTGTCCCACTCCTTAGTAAACCTTTTAGGTATCGGAAAAAACGTCAGTACACACCGGCACCGCATAGTATTTATCCAGTCTACACAATTTCTCTGGCACTGCAATTGTGTCACAGTCATTCAGAGCAGCTAAAACCTCTCCAAGCAACACCCAGAGGTTCTCAAGCTTAAATTTAAAAGTAGACATATCTGAATCAGGTTTCCCCGAGCCAGAGATATCACCCACAGACTGAAGCTCTTACTCAGCTTCTGCATATTGTGACGCAGTATCAGACATGGGCCTTAAAACATCTGCGCGCTCTGTATTACGTCTAACCCCAGAGCTATCGCGCTTTCCTCTGAATTCAGGCAGTCAGGCTAATACCGCTGACAGGGTATTATCCATGATTGCCACCATGTCCTGCAAAGTAATCGCTATGGGCGTCTGATGTACTTGGCGCCATTTTAGCGTGAGTCCCTTGAGCGGAGTCAAAGGGTCCGACACGTGGGGAGAGTTAGTCGGCATAACTTCCCCCTCGTCAGAATCCTCTGGTGATAATTCTTTTAAAGAGAACAGCTGTTTAAAGTGAAATCAATACATTTTGTACACATTCTCCTATGGGGTTCCACCATGGCTTTTAAACATAATGAACAAGGAGTTTCCTCTATGTCAGACATGTTTATACAGACTAGCAAGCTTGGAAAACACTTTAAATCAAGTTAACAAGCAATATAAAAAAAAAGTTACGTAATTTTGCCAAAATTTGAAATAACAGTGAAAGAAGGCAGTTAAACTAACAACATTTTTACAGTGTATGTAACAAGTTAGCAGAGCATTGCACCCACTTGCAAATGGATGATTAACCCCTTAATACAAAAAACAGATTAACAAAACGAAAAATATGTTTTTTAAACAGTCATAACAACTGCCACAGCTCCTACTTTTGAAGCCTTTTGAGCCCTTCAGAGATGTCCTATAGCATGAAGGGGACTGCTGAGGGAAGCTGAATGTCACAGTTTGTAATTTTAACTGCACCAACTGTAACTTTTATACTATAACAGTGGAAAGCCTCAGGAAACTGTTTCTAGGCAAAAATAAAGCCAGCCATGTGGAAAAAACTAGGCCCCAATAAGTTTTATCACCAAAGCATATATAAAAACGATTAAACATGCCAGCAAACGTTTTATATTGCACATTAATCAGAGTATATACCTCTGATAGCAAGCCTGATACTAGTCGTAATTAAATCACTGTATTTAAGCTTTAACTTACATTAATCCGGTATCAGCAGCATTTTCTAGCAAATTCCATCCCTAGAAAAACTTAACTGCACATACCTTATTGCAGGATACCCTGCACGCCATTCTCCCTCTGAAGTTACCTCACTCCTCAGACATATGTGAGAACGGCAGTGGATCTTAGTTACTTCTGCTAAGATCATAGAAAAACGCAGGCAGATTCTTCTTCTAAATGCTGCCTGAGATAAAATAGCACAACTACGGTACCATTTAAAAACAAACTTTTGATTGAAGAAAAAACTAACTATATTTTACCACTTTCCTCTAACTACCTCCAGCTATGTTGAGAGCTTGCAAGAGAATGACTAGGTATGGCAGTTAGGGGAGGAGCTATATAGCAGCTCTGCTGTGGGTGATCTTCTTGCAACTTCCTGTTGGGAAGGAGAATATCCCACAAGTAATGGATGATCCGTGGACTGGATACACCTAACAAGAGAAAAGGAGTAACAAAATGTAGAGGTGCCTGAGGTTATAGTCAAAAGAACAAATGTTTTAAAATAAAGAGTGGGGCCGTGGACTCACCATATCCGGAAATAAATAATTTTATCAGGTAAGCATACATTTTGTTTTTCTTTACTAAGATATGGTGAGTCCACGGCTTGAGTAATTATTGTTGGGAACCAATACCCAAGCTAGAGGACACGGATAAATAGGGAGGGACAAGACAGGCAGTCTTAAACAGAAGGCACCACCGCTTGAAGAACCTTTCACCCAAAAGAAGACTCAGTCAAGGCAAAAGTATCAAATTTGTAAAATTTTGAAAAAAGTATGAAGAGAAGACCAAGTTGCAGCCTTGCAAATTTGTTCCACAGACGATTCATTTTTGAAAGCCCAAGAGGAAACAGCTCTTGTGGAATGAGCCGTATTTCTCTCAGGAGGCTGCTGTCCAGCAGTCTCATAAGCCAAACAAATTATACTTCGTAACCAAAAAGAAAGAGTAGTAAGCAATAGCTTCCTGACCTTTACGTTTCCCAGAGAAACAGACAAAGAGGGCAGAGAACTGGCGAAAATCCTTAGTCGCCTGCAAGTAGAATTTAAGAGCACGTACAACATCCAAATTTTGTAACAAACATTCTTTGGAAGGAGGAGGATTAGGACACAGAGAGGGAACAACAACTTCCTGATTGATATTTCTATTAGAAACAACCTTAGGAAGGAAACCTAACTTAGTACGAAGACCCGCCGGCATGAAAAATAAGATAAGGGGAATCACACTGCAGAGCTGAGAGTCCCGAGACTCTTCGAGCAGAAGAGATAGCAACAAGAAACACCACCTTCCAAGATAACTTAATGTCTATGGAATGCAACGGCTCAAACGGATCCAACTGTAAAACTTTAAGAACAAGGTTATGGCTCCAAGGAGGAGCAACAGACTTAAAGACAGGCCTGATTTTGACCAAGGCCTGACAAATAGATTGCACATTTGGCACATCCGCCAAACGTTTATGTAGTAAAACTGATCAAGCAGAAATCTGACCCTTCAGGGTACTGAAGAAAAGATATAATTCTAGGAATTCTAATTCTACTCCAAGAGTAGCCCTTGGATTCACACCAATAAAGATATTTACGCCATATATTATGGTAAATCTTTCTAGTAACAGGCTTGCGAGCCTGAATCATGGTCTCAATGACCGACTCAGAAAAACCACGCTTAGACAGAATTAAGCATTCAATCTCCAAGCAGTCAGCTTCAAAGAAATGAGATTTGGATAATTGAAGGGACCCTGAATCAGGAGGTCCTTCCTCAAAGGTAGTCTCCAAGGTGGGAGAGATGACATCTCCACCAGGTCTGCAAACCAGATCCTGCGAGGCCACACAGGGGCTTTTAGAATCACTGACGCCCTTTCCTGTTTGATACGAGCAATGACTTGTGGAAGGAGAGCAAACGGAGGAAACGGGTAGGCCAACCTGAAAACCCAAGGAACCGCCAGAGCATCTATCAGAATGGCCTGCGGATATCATGACCTTGAACCGTACTTTGGAAGCTTGGTGTTCTGACGGCATGCCATCAGATCTAACTCCGGCACCCCCCATTTGAGGATTAAGCTGGAAAACACCTCTCGATAGAGTTCCCACTACTGGGGATGAAAAGTCTGTCTGCTCAGAAAATCCGCTTCCCAGTTGTCTACTCCTGGAACGTGGATGGCAGATAGACAGCAATAGTGGGTCTCTGCCCACTGAAGAATCCGAGTAACCTCCTTCATGGCTAAGGAACTCTCGAGTTCCTCCCTGGTGATTGATGCAAGCCACAGAGGTTATGTTGTCCTACTGGAACCTGATAAACTGGGCTGAGGACAACTGAGGCCAAGCCAATGGAGCATTGTAAATCGCCCTCAACTCCAAGATGTTGATGGGAAGAGCAGACTCCTCCCGAGTCCAAAGGCCCTGAGCTTTTAACAAGTTTCAGACTGCTCCCCAGTCCAGCAGGCTGGCATCTGTGGTCTCGATCACCCAGGAAGGTCTCCGAAAGCATGTGCCCTGAGACAGATGTTCCTAAAAAATCCACCACGGGAGATAATCCCTTGACGACTGATCTAACTCTATTCTCTGAGATAGATCCACATGGTCGCCATTCCATTGTCTGAGCATGTATGTATTGTATTGGGTACTTGTAAAGCGCGGATAATCACCGTAAGGGTCTCAAGGCGCTGCTCATTTTATCGACCTCGGAAGGATGAAAGACTGAGTGGACCTCGCCGGGATCGAACCTGCAACCCTTGGGTTGCTACAGAGCTCAGCCACAGTGCCTTAGCATGCTGAGCTATCTGTCCGGCTGCATGCACAACTGGAGAGCTCTCAAATAAAACTGAGCAAAAGGAATGATGTCCAAGGAAGCCACCATCAGACCGATTACCTCCATACATTGAGCCACTGAAGGATGAGCAGAAGCCTGGAGAGGCAAGAGGAAATTATTTTGTTTTTCCTGACCTCTATCAGAAAAATCTTCATCTATAGAGAATCTATTATGGTCCCTAAGAACACTACTCTTGTAGTAGGGGAAAGGGAGCTTTTTTTTCTAGATTCACATTCCATCCAAGGAAACAAAGAAAAGACAACAATATCTCTGTGTGAGATTTTGCTAGTCGAAAAGATGGTGCCTGAACCAATATGTCGTCCAGGTAGAGTGCCAAAGCAAATCCACAAGAACGGATCACTGCCAAAAGAGCCCCTAGAACCTTTGAAAAAGTTCTGGGAGCCGTGGCTAGACCAAATGGAAGGGCCACAAACTGGAAATGTGTGTCCAGAAAGGCAGATCTTAGGAATCTGTGATGTCCCTGTGAATAGGAACATGAAGATACGCATCCTTTAGGTCTATGGTTGTCATAGCATGCTTTAGGTCTATGGTTGTCATAGCATGCTGAGCTATCTGTCCGGCTGCATGCACAACTGGAGAGCTCTCAAATAAAACTGAGCAAAAGGAATGATGTCCAAGGAAGCCACCATCAGACCGATTACCTCCATACATTGAGCCACTGAAGGATGAGCAGAAGCCTGGAGAGGCAAGAGGAAATTATTTTGTTTTTCCTGACCTCTATCAGAAAAATCTTCATCTATAGAGAATCTATTATGGTCCCTAAGAACACTACTCTTGTAGTAGGGGAAAGGGAGCTTTTTTTTCTAGATTCACATTCCATCCAAGGAAACAAAGAAAAGACAACAATATCTCTGTGTGAGATTTTGCTAGTCGAAAAGATGGTGCCTGAACCAATATGTCGTCCAGGTAGAGTGCCAAAGCAAATCCACAAGAACGGATCACTGCCAAAAGAGCCCCTAGAACCTTTGAAAAAGTTCTGGGAGCCGTGGCTAGACCAAATGGAAGGGCCACAAACTGGAAATGTGTGTCCAGAAAGGCAGATCTTAGGAATCTGTGATGTCCCTGTGAATAGGAACATGAAGATACGCATCCTTTAGGTCTATGGTTGTCATGAACTGACCCTCTTGTACTAAAGGAAGAATGGAGAGTATAGTCTCCATCTTGGAGGATGGAACTTTGAGAAACTTGTTTAGACACTTCAAGTCTATAATGGGATGGAAAGTTCCCTCTTTTTTTGGAACCACAAATAGGTTGGAGTAGAACCAGAAACCCTGTTCCTGCACTGGAACTATCCCTCCCAGAGAGGAAATATGTTGCATACATTTCAAGAACGGCTCTTTTTTTATCTAGTGTGCGGATAATCTTGAGAGAAGGAATCTGCCTCTGGGAGGAAAAGTCTTGAATTACAATTTGCAACCCTGGAATACTATGTCTATAGTCCAGGGATCTGGGACATCTCGTATCTAGGCTTGAGAGAACTGAGAAAGTCTGCCCCCCCACCTGATCCGATTGTTGCTGCTTGGAAGAAAAAGGAGAAGGCTTTCCTCTAAAGTTACGAAAGGAACAAAAATTACTCTGACATCCTTTAGCCTATTTTTCTTATCTTGAGGTAGAAAAGACCCTTTTCCACCCATAATATCAGAGATAATTTCTGCCAAACCGGGTACAAACAAGGTTTTGTCCTTGTAAGGAATCGCCAGAAGCTTGACTTTAGAGGAAACGTCCGCAGACCAGGATTTCAACCAAAAAGCCCTGCGGCCTAGGACAGCGAATCTAGAAGTTTTAGCTCCTAAATTAACAATCTGTAAAATGTCATCTGCAATAAAGGAATTGGCCAATTTAATAGATTTAATCCTATCTTGAATTTCATCCAAGGGAGTCTCTACTAGAAGAGAATCAGATAAGGCGTTGAACCAATAACATACCGCACTAGTCATGGAGGAAATATACACCGCAGGTTGCCATTGGGGACCTTGATGGACAAGAAGCTGGAGGCTTATTTGAAAAAGATTTATGTTCATCGGATCCTTAAAAAGAGCAGCTATCCTCAATAGGACTAGTGGTTCTTAGTCAGGGTGGAAACGGCCCCTTCTTCAACTTTGGGTACAGTATATCAAGGGTCTTTAATGGAGTCCTTGATAGGAAACATTTTCTTAAAAATGGGAGACGGGGGAAAGACACCCCTGGTTTCTCCCATTCCTGTGGGATAATCTCCCTAGCACGGTCCGGCACAGGAAAAACTTCCAAAGTGGAAGGATCATCAAAGAAACTATTAAGTTTACTAGATTTCTTAGGAGTGACAACAACAGGGGTATCGAAGGCATCTAAAGTAGCTAAAACCTCCTTTAACAATACACAAAGGTGTTCAAGCTTAAATCTGAAGGATACCACCTCAGTCTCAGAAGAACGCATTATACTTTCCAAATCTGAGATTTCACCCTCAGAAAGTCCCAATGTATCTTCCTCATTAGATTTATGAGAAAGGGCAACTTGGGAAGCAGAACTGAGGACAGGCACCTAACTTTCTGAATTTCTAGATTTCCTGGGCAGCAATTTCTGCTTTTAAATAAACTCCACTAGGAGTTATAGAGGAACCACAGGGCACTGCATTTTACACCATTGAGGCTTGGGACGTAGCAGGAGAAAGCTGAGGTATTATTTTAACAGCATCATCCTGAGAGACTTTAGGCTCAACAATTTTACCTTTAGTTTGAAAGGTTTTCTTGACACATGAAGAACAAAATTGCATAGGAGCTGCAATTTGTGCATCTAAACATAATAAGCATGAATTCATGAGAGCAGGCTTTTGCTCCATATCAGACATGTTGTGAAACAGTAAATAAACTTGTACAGATAAGTTTAAAAGATTTTAATATTCAATTAAAATAAGCCAAGGAAAAAAATCACTTTAAATTTTATCCTAAATTAGGATCGATCCCCAGCTAAAATTATGTGAGAAAAGTTAAGAAAAAACATTTAGTAAACATCAAATAAACTTCTAATACCTCTCAGACAACCCCACATCTCAATTACAGAGGTGCCTTACCGCTACCAATTAAGACCAGATCACCCAGAAATGGAGAAAAACAACTTTGTGACCGAAACTGCCGAGCTCAAATTACTGCTGCGACACAGAGAGGCACTAAAAATAGCTTCCTGGTACACTGAGTACCAAAAATAACCGTTTTTTCAAACCGGACAGTTTACAATGTTGCATCAGTTTATTTTAAAGCAATGGGGAAATGAATAAGCTGCTGAAATAGAAAATTCAGCCTTACTTTCAGTTTAAACTTGTATTGTTATATCAAGTAAATATGTGTCAAAAAATAAAGCCTAACAAAAACATTTTACCCTTTCTTTTTAAAAGAGTTTAAATGTTAGTCTCACACATGGTACAGTGCCTGCTTCATGCCCCAGTGTAACCCATACAACAGGATTATCTATGTCCTAATAAAAAAGCAGTGCCTTTTAATTTGTTAAGTGCATGGTCTCCCCAAGTGGAAGAAAAAGCACGTATCTGATCCGCTGTCCGGCATGTAGACAGTTACAAGGTATGAGAAGACATAGTTCTTCACAGAGACCTATGAAAAAGAAAGAACAGAGTAGCCAACTCTGGCTTTCTAAACTAGGGCAGAAATTGTTAAGAAAACTCAGTAAGTACCTCTTTAGTACCTCTTTACAAGTTTCTAACTGCTTTAAAGCCATCACTACCCGACTGCAAGGAATGACATGGAATACGGCTATACCCCAAAACGTGCTTGTAGATGAAATAAAAAATTTTTTCCAGACACCTAAACTTCACCTCCTCCATGCACCGAAGGTAAAGAGAATGACTGGGGGTTGTGTGTAAGTGATACTTAACAGTTTAACTGTGGTGCTATTTGCCTCCTCCTGCTGGCCAGGAGTGATATTCCCTACAGTAATTCCTAAAGGTGTGGACTCACCATTATCTTAGGAAAGAAAATTATACATATGTTTTTTTATAAATTGTATTAAAAACAAATATTAAGAAGTCTGGATGTCAGAATAATGCTGGATTTTGGGAATTGTATCTGTATACACTTTTTAGACAAACAGATTATGTTAAGGATTGGAAAGCCATGCTGTATAAATATATTTTCTGATTTATGAGCATTTTATCTTAGACTGTCATTACAGGATGAGATTAGTGAGGGAACTGACCAAAATTTACAATGTAACAACCAGAATGAAAGTTGAAGGCAATACTTTATACACATCATATTTTTAAAAGTGTCTAGATGTTAGAAGCACAGCATTTGCTAGATTCATGCTAAATCATCTTAATACATACTTACGCGTTTGTAAAGGTATAACAGTGCGGAGGGAGTTGAAGCGATTGGAAGAACATTAAAAATTTGTCAAAGATGGTCTTAGGGTAATCTGATAAAACCAGATGCTTTTGCATAGTTGTTACAATCCTGTACAAAAAGAGAAAATTCTGGATTAGCAGAAGCAGAATACACAGTAATGATTGGTCTGTTCCAAACCAAAGTAAAGTAAAAAAAATAAAAAATTAACAAGCATTTACAGTGATCAACAAATCTGTTCCAAACTTTAGGAGACAGTAAGATATTTTTCAGAGTCAGGCACACTTTTAGAAACCAGACAGTGGTATTTGTATATAGATATATAGAGAATCAACCAAAAAGTTAGGAGCCAGAGGTAAACTTCTATGAGCTGGTGACTCCCTGGCTCTGGGGTTTGTCGAGCTCTGATTTAAAAACCTCTTAATAAGCACTGTATAAAGTGTAACTTAACAGACATAGCAAATGCTATTGGCAAACTGAGCAACAAACAAATACAGTGAAAATAAATTTCTTAAAAGGGACACTGTACTATAAAATGTATTTCCCCTCAATGTGTTCTAAATTACTTGTTTTGCCTACCGCAGAGTATTAAAAGTGTGGCAAATTGTTTCTTCAAGTTTATGTCTGTACTAGAAATAGCAGTTTTTTTTATCATTAAATTCATCACCTAGGATATGCCCAACAATAATGGACTGAGCTTGCAAGTATAGCTGACCTGATAATGTTATTTATGTTAGGTACTGAAATGCTGATTATTCCTAGGGGTGTTGAAAGAGCACAAGCAGCTATTTCACATACAACATATTTCCCTTGCATTATAATCATTACCATTAACTTATCATTACACCAATTTATGTTAAATTATGCAGTTAACATGCTTTAGATAGCTTAAAGCACCATTAAACTTGACATTTCAACAATGTATAAAATGTTTCATTATTGCAAGTGAAAAATATTTGCAATATACATTATTTATTTTGCTGCCTTTGGTTGTAAAATACATCGAAAAATTGTGATTGTTTCACTTTCTCTTAAACTTATGATTCAGAAAGAGCAGCAGTTTTAAGACCCTTTCCAATTTACTTCCATTATCAAATTTTGCAGTCTTTTTATATTCACGCTTTCTGGGGAACAAGATCCTACTGAGCATGTGCACAAGCTCACAGGGTATATGTATACTAGTTTGTGGTACAAGGGACAAAAAAATGGGAGGGGGAAAAAAAAAGTCAGAAAAAAAATCTACTGCTTATTTGAAATTCAGATTATCGTTATGCAATTCTACTGCATTAAGTTGTCCTTTAATACTTTTAGGCAATTTATGTAAGCTTTTGTTTACTTCACCCTTTCTCAGCAGTCACGTTTGTAAAATGTGGATTATCAGTTTTGCATTGAAAGGGCAGAATTATATAACATTATATTAGTGCGAGCTTTATGTAACATAATATTGGCGCTGGAATTTTTGTCCGACAGCGGGAGCGAGCTACATTGAGTGTAATGGCGCGGTCGTGCCGGGCTGTGACTAGACAGCTGCCCAGATGCGCCCAGAGTGAAAACCAGACCCGCTCAGTAGAGCAGAGGGCGGGTCTGAAAAATCCTCTTTTTTTAATAAAAATTCCAGCGGCAATATTATGTTACATAAAGCTAGCACTAATATAATGTTATATAAATCTGCACTACGTGCAGAATTACATAACATTATTTTCTAGGTTTACTGCCCCTTTAACAATCATGATTTTGTGCTGCATCTGAATATTAGTTTGTGATTGGTTTGCAAGGATTCGTTTGTTCTGGGGGGCAGGGAAATCAGTGAAATAAACATAAACCTATTTACTCATTTGACAAAATAAAGCTGCAGTTTTCATTGAAAAAAGTATTCTCAGATATGAAGGTTCAAAATCATGTAGTTTACAATTTGTGTTTAGCAGTCCTTTTTAAGGGACAGTCAACACCGACACAATGGGATTTGATATGTTTGTAACGCAAATGAAGATCCGCCTGCACCGCCTCCCTTCTCCATCACCTCTATCCTTGTCCAAGTAATCCTTCCAAATACATCCGTTAATCTACTCGAAATATGGCCGCCAATCTCCCCCCACTATTACGTATTAACCTTCTCTCTCAAGCCATCCTCCAATCAGAATGGAATCCTCAGTCAGAATCTTTAAACTCGTTCACAGCGTTAAGAGCATGCACAATTCAATTTTTGAAAGCTAATAAATGACTGAATTACAAATGTGCATGCGCAATGACATATCGAGCGCGTCATCAATCCCTACATGAACGAGCCTGAATTGAAATAAAGATTCGGAAGAAGGAGAAGGAGCTTGGCGGCCATATTTTGAGTCTATTAACAGGTGTATTTGGAAGGATTACTAGGACAAGGATAGAGGTGATAGAGAAGGGAGGCGGTGCAGGCAGATCTTCATTTGCGTTACAAACATATGAAATCCTGTTGTGTCGGGTGTAGGGTTGCCACGTCGGCCATGTTTTCCTGGGCACTTATAAGTTACACATGCTGCTGGGTTAGCAGGACGGAACATGTATTGTGGTTCTGAACATCACATGAATAGTGATGATTAACAGCACAATACATGTTCCTACCTGCACACCCTGCAGCATGTGTAACTAATAAGTGTCCAGGAAAACATGGCCGAGTCGGGCGTTGACTGTCCCTTTAAGTATCATTTATACATAACAGAACATGTTATAATATTACAAATTATTACAATGAACAGCTACTTCATGGTGCCACATGGGCAGCAACATTTTGTATGGTGAACACTGCCTCACCTAAGTACCATTCACCCATACCTTACTTAATAATCCTACCTTGACATCAAACGGACTACAGCTTCTTTTGGATTTGTAGACGGATCACTGCTTGTAGGAGTGCTATTATGAATAAATAAACAATAGTAGAACAACTGCATATTAAATATTCAAAAGATTATAAACTTACAAACATCTAACCATAGGAACATTTTTAAAGCGCTGTTTAGATATTGGAACAAAATATTTATACCCCCTATGCACAACATTTTAATGCAAAAAACATTATCTAATTTGTTTCTTATAGTCATTAACATATATTTTTTATTACTTTATTGAATTAAACTTTTATGTTTTTCCCCCACATACGAAGTTGCTATTTTCGTGCATCTTTTTAGAATGGGAAAGTGCGGTACAAAACATATAAAATAAAAGTGAGAAAAGAAAAAATCAACGGTTAAACAAATTAAACCCAATATACGTGAGGCTGTAACAATACATAAGGAATTCACTGGTATACTTACTTGGGAGTCATCTTATGAAGAATCAGTTCTTTGGCGGCACCTAACAGCATCACAGCAGCAGCTTTTGGAGTTTCCTTCTCTGCTCGCATCAAGTATTCCAACACCATGGTATAAACAGGAGAATAACTGCAGTGATAAAGGAGGTTACACATTCAGAAAATGTTTTTTTTTCCCTCTTTATAGAAAGTAACACGCATAAGTTCTTTATTTTGCTATACAGGTACATATATTCCCAAATCCGGAATTCCAAAATACGAACTTTTTCACTAATATTTTTTTTTTTAAATAAAATGATAAAAAATTACAATTTTTCCTACCTGTAAGTCACAAAAGTATTTAATCCTTTCCTGCCGAGGATAAAGTGTCTACATCGGTACAACTGTGTGCACGATCGCGAGATTTCAATTATTGGATCGGGTCTGGGGTCGTCCCTATAACGCTACCAATGCCCTCCAGACTGCGATCAAATCCAGGAAGCTAAGAAGGCTTCAGGACAGCCGTTAGCTATGACGTTGTATTCCATCATAACGGCGGCAAAAGGTTAAAAAATTAAATAAAACTATCTTTAGGTTACATGTGTAAGTTGTATTATGACAGGTAAATATTGCCTGAACGACATAAGATATTGTTGCATATACTTGGTTCCATCCCCTCTCCAAACTGTCCCATTTTAAAGATGCAAATATTCTAACATCCAAGTTATTCCAGAATCCAAATGTTTTCCGGTCCCAAACAGTTTGGATAAAGGGTTTAAGCAACACCCAGATGCACCTGACCCCACTTAAAGTAACAGGGTAACATAGCAAGAAACCCCCGAAATCTATGCTTTCATATAACTAAACACTATAAAATATATATAGGCATTGCCAAAGGCAATACATATGCCTCATCAAGTAAAATGAGATGCAATTAAACAATCAAAGATATAAGAAAGCGAAAATAGTGATTACCACAAATAACAGTCCCGCTAATAACTTGGAGCAAGAACCCCTCCTGTGGTCTTTACCACTCCTGTGACCTCCAGTTGAACGTGGTTATTCACATCGCAAAGTCAAATTCTAGCTCGGGCTAACAAGCAGCACTGCAGGAGGTGTAGACTTAGTGTGCCCGCTCACAGTTTACTAACTACGGAGCCTTCGCAGGATCAAATACCACTGCACTATCCACTCCACAAACAGAACAGAGGTTACATAGCTGCCATTGCTCATTTAGGTTTATTTTGTATTTGTACTAGTTTTTGATCACTGAAATTAGACGTGCATTCAGGTCATTTGGTAGCAAAAACTAATACTGAAGATGGCAGCCACCATTGGCAATCGGATCGTTTAAGAGCCGTTTTTCTTTTTGTGAAAGCGCAGCACACTAAGATCTGGATTGCATTTTCACAAGAAATCCGGCTCCGAAAAGAGATCAATTACGCTGCCGGCTGGCAATCATCATTCGTCTGCTGCCGAATGACCCTAATGCACATGCCTAATTTAAATCCACTTTTTTCCAGAGAATGTACCCATTTTCATGGGCATAGCCTATTTGTAAATACACAAAGCCTTCCTTAGCTTAACTCTCATGGTTACTAACCTGCTCTCACTCATCAGTTGATTATTTTACCTTTGCTCTAGTTCAGATATCATAATAATCTAGCCACTTAGTGTGGCCTAAGGACTGGAGCTGAGAAACATTGCCCTGTATAACTGAGCATCCTATATATTCCATAATGCATTACTGTATTGTTTACCAAAGTCCAAATTGTCTGAAAAAATTCCCAGGTCCCGTTGCTCTTATTTTACCATGTGTATAAAGCACTAAGTCTATATTTAGCTTCTGAGTTTTATCATTCTAAATGAATAATGTCGCACACTGTGGTGTTACATTTTAGATCCCACTCACGTTCAATCCACCAGTTATCACTAATTTTTTATCTACCTTCCTGAAATGTAAACAGATTTTTTTTAAACAATTTTAAACAACCTTCAAAATGTATCATTAAATTTGCTTTGTTCTCTTGGTATTCTTAGTTGAAAGCTAACCCTAGATAGACTCATATGCTAATTTTGAATCCCTTGAAGGCCGCATCTTATCTCAGTGTATTTTGACAGTTTTTCACAGCTAGATAACACTAGTTTGCAGAGGCTTAGAGACAAGGTAATCACACAAATAATAAGTAGATTAATATAACAGTGTTGGTTATGCAAAACTGGGGAATGGGTAATAAAGGGATTATCTATCTTTTTAAAAGGGACAGTCATGTCCAAACAAAACTTTCATGATTCAGATAGTGCACGTCATTTTAAACAACTTTCCAATTTACTTTAATCACTAATTTTGCTTTGTTCACTTGGTATTCTTAGTTGAAAGCTAAACCTATGAGGTTCATATGCTAATTTCTTAGACCTTGAAGGCCGCCTCTAAACTGAATGCATTTTGACCACTAGAAGGCATTAGTTCATGTGTTTCATATAGATAACATTGAGCTCATGCACATGAATTTACAGAGAAGTTAGCACTGATTGGCTAAAATACAAGTCTGTCAAAAGAACTGAAATAAGGAGGCAGTCTGAGATGCTTAGATACAAGGTAATCACAGAGGTAAAAAGTGTATTAATATAACTGTGTTGGTTATGCAAAATTGGGGAATGGGGAAGAAAGGGATTATCTACCTTTTTAAACAACAAAAATTCTGGTGTTGACTGTCCCTTTAAGCAATTAAAATGTCCAAGCAGATTGTCCTTTTAATCTCTGCAAACGGATTAAAAACACATAGTTGAAGACAGCTCCGGAACAGCAATGCACTGGTGGGAGTTAGCTGAACACATCTGGTGAGCTAGTGACAAGAGACAAGTGTGAGTAGCCACCAATCACCAGCTAGTTTCCCAATAGTGCATTTCTGCTGCTGAGGATATGTACATATGCCTTTCAACAAAAGATACCAAATGAACAAAGTCAATTGGATAATAGAAGTAAATTTAAAAGTGCCTTAAATGACATGTTGTAATTAAATCATTAAAGTTACATTTGTATTTTCATGTCCCTTTTAGATAACATTCTATACTAGCTGTGAAGTTCCCATTCATTAAACATATACGGTCGTTACCTGCACACAATGACTTCCGCATGATTCAAGTGGCAGTTTTTGCATTGCTTGCAATTTTTCCCACGGTGGCATCCACATCCACAGAGATAATATTTATCACGAGGTACGAGTTTTCCCTCCAAATATTTGGAATAGACTATAGACAGTTCATTAATGAATCTCTGCAGTTTGTTTCCTAATTTAAACAAAAACACAATTAACAGAACAGATGGAAATGGTTAAATCAATAATGTTTACAACTAAAAGGTCTAAGGTTTTAGATTAGTCAAACTAGTTTTGAAGGACAATAATTGTCGAGATACTACAGGCTCTAATTCTGAGCCAATAAGCAGCACTAGTTGCACATCCGAGTCGCGCTACTGATTGGATCAGCGTCAGGTTGGGACCAGCAGTGCTTTTTGGGTCCTGAGCAGCCTTTTAACCCCTTAATGACCACAATGTACCCTGTATGTCACTGGTCGTTAAGGGTTTTTTCAGGACATAATAGCACAAGTCTAGCAAGAACACGCTATTAATGCACTCCCTCCAGCAGGCTTTGTGGAATAGAACAGTCTCAACGCTGGTAGCAAGACCACGCAATAAAACAATCAAGTCCCAAAAAAATACAATTTTAAATAACTTTACAATTTACTTCTATTAACAAATTTGCTTAATTCTCTTGTTATCCTTTGCTGAAGAAACAGCATTGCACTACTGACAGTTAGCTGAAAATATCTAGGTAGCCAATCACAAGAGACAAATGTGTGCAGGCACCAATCAGCAGCTAGGTCTCACTAGTGTAGGATAGGTGCGTATTCCAAGAGAATGAAGCACATTTGAAAATAGAAGTTAGTGTAATGGTGTCTTAAAATGACCTGCTCTATCTGAATCATGCAAGTTTAATTTTGACTTTCCTACCCCTTTAAAATTACATGCTTTAATGAATAAGAGCAAATTAATGTTTGACTATTATGGACCTTTAATATACAAGTGATAAGGCTAAAAATAAATTACCCTAAAGGGTTGTTCTAATGCAAAACTTACAAGGTTCATAAAACCATGTATTAATGACCTTAAACTATGAGATTAACCACAGCAAAGGGGTTACAACACACAAGGGTCACTAAATACAGTAGAAATGAATAACTTTGAAATTTGCCAAAATAATATTCTGCTGCTTATTTCAGATTCAAAGTTAATTCAATGTTCCCTCCCCTGCATCATGTGACAGCCATCAGCCAATAACAAAACGCATTTACAATACTGTGCAAAAGTTTTACGCAGGTGTGAAAAAAATGCTGTAAAGTAAAAATGCTTTTAAAAATAGAAATGCTAATAATTTATTTTTATCAATTAACAAAAAGCAAAGTGGGTGAACAGAAGAAAAATCTAAAGCAAATGAATTCTTCTAGGTACACTTGCAGAAAGTCAGGCATTTTCTAGGCATATAGGCAGGTACATGAGTAAACAATTATACCAACCAGATGCTAATGATCATCAATCTAATATGTAGGTTGAAACAATCATTAACAGAAACAGTTGGGTAGGAGCAGCAGCAAACTCTGCTAACAAGGTGAGGTTGCTGAAGGCAGTATAAAGTCATAAGTCATACATCATGGTAAGACTAAGCACAGCAACAAGACACAAGGTAGTTATACTGTATTAGCAAAGGTCTCTACCAGGCAGAAATGTCAAGGCAGGCAGGGGTGTCCAGATATGCTATCCAAGCTCTTCTGAAGAAGCACAAAGATACAAGCAATGTTGAGGACCATAGACGCAGTGGTCAGCCAAGGAAACAGTGCAGCTGATGAAAGACACATCCTGCTTACTCCCCATTGCAATCGGAAGATATCCAGCAGTGCCATCAGCACACAAATGGCAGAAAACAGTGGAACTCTGGTATACCCATTTATGGTCCAGAGAAGTCTGCTCAGAAGTAGTCGTTATGGAAGACTTGCAGCCAAAAAGCCATACCTCCCCCATGTGGAAACAAGGCCAAGCAACTGAAATATTTGACTGTAGCAGAAGGCAGGTTGTTCGCCAAAAGGGATGGAGAACAGTAGAAGAATGAGTGTCTGCAGGCAATAGTGAAACATGGTGGAGGTTCCTTGCACGTTTGGGGCTGCATTTCTGCAAATAGAGTTGGGGATTTGGTCAGAATTAATGGTCTCCTCAATGCTGAGAAGTACAGGTATGCAATACCGTCAGGGAGGCATCCGATTGGCTAGAAATGATTCTGCAGCATGACAATAACTCAAGTATCCAGCCAAAGTCATTAAGAACTATCATTAGCATAAAGAACAATTAATCCTGAAAATGTTGGTGTGGTCCCCACAGAGCCCTGATCTCAAAATCATTGAGTTTGTCTGGGATAACATGGAGACAAAAGCAACTGAGGTTACCTAAATGCACAGACGAACTGTGGTTATTTCTCCAAGGTGTAACACCGTAATGCCGTGGGGCAAGTGTAAACACTTGCTTGAAAAATGAGATCACACAATCGTTGATGTGATCACGTGATTTGAAGGCCGAGTTCAGATCATGGGGGACTGCCTACAATGCTAGGCACATCCCCCAATCCGATTCTCCATTAAACAAAAGGAGGAGGCTGCGGGACGCCAAAAAAAGGTATGAGGTTCCATGCCGTCCTAAAGGTGTTAAAGCCAATCACTGTTAGGACGGCATAGAACGTTCTAAGGGCATGAAGAGGTTAAAAAGCTGTGTGCAAGTGTACCTAGATGAATGGATGCTGTTTTGAAGGCAAATGATGGTCACACTCAAATATTGAGATATTTCTTCAGTTTACTAACTTTGCATTTTGTTAGCTTTTTAAAGTATTCTTAAAGGGATATGATACTGAGATGTTGAAGTACTTGACAGTGATACAGCATAGCTGTAAAAAGCTGACTAGAAAATACCACGTGAACAAAAGGTCTAGAATCTACCCCCTAGAGGAGATGCCACCATTCTCCAGGACTTCAATCTCTCTGAGGGGCTGCTGCCACCAGGCCTTTGAAGGGGACAAGGCGTTCCCCAGTTCAAAAGCCAAGGACCATCTCTGACTCCCACCAGGTGGGAGGTG
Organism: Bombina bombina; assembly: GCF_027579735.1. Taxonomy (NCBI): domain Eukaryota; kingdom Metazoa; phylum Chordata; class Amphibia; order Anura; family Bombinatoridae; genus Bombina; species Bombina bombina. The sequence goes on from NC_069509.1 coordinate 64,575,798, forward strand.
CAAAGAAAAAAGATAACTGTGCTCTGTGTCAATTCCATTGCTAAAAGCTGATGAGTACAACAACTGAGCGACTAACTAGCACAAGAAAGGGAAATACTTAAATGGACAGTCTACACTAAAATTGTTATTGTTTAAAAAGATAGACAATGCCTTTCCGACCCATTACCCAGCTTTGCACAACCAACTTTGTTAGATTCATATACTTTATAACATTTAAACCTCTAAATATCTGCCTGTTTCAAAGGCTCTATAGACAGCTTCCTAATCACATTCTTTTTTATTTGCTTTTCACAACCGGAAACTACTAGTTCATGTGGGCCATATAGATAACAATGTGTTCACGCCCAAGGAGTTATTTAAGATTTAGCACAACACAGTACTAAATGAAAGTCAATAGAAAATAAATAAAAAGTTATGTGATCAGGGGGCTGTCAGAAGATGCTTAGACACAAGGTAATCACAGAGGTAAAAAGTATATTAATCTATGAGGGACTGGGAGAGAGACCTGGGGGTGGTTCATGGGGATGCAGTTTGGAACCGGACCCTTCAAGACGTGAAACTAGCAGCTCGCTGCTCAAATCTCTGAACTCTACATCAAATTATTATTAAAATGGCACTGGGTCCCAACCAGGTTGCACAGGATGTTTCTTCTCAGACATGCAGATTGTTGGAGGGGGTGTGGTCAGAGTGGCACTCATTTAGATGTGTGGTGGAGTTGCCCTAGATTGAGTACCTTCTGGGCACGTGTGGCGGATTTACTACTCCACTTACAGTTGGTACAGCACCTGACTGGGGACATTGCACTCTTCCACTTAGGACCCCAAAGACTACAGAAATTTGATAGAGCCTTATGTGTCATCATTCTGCTAGCTTCTAAATTAACTATAGCCTGAGAGTGGGCTAGGGACCCCCCTCTGACTCTGACAATAAAATGAGGTGCTTAAGAACACCATGTCATAGACTGTTAAATGATGCTGTAAGACCAAACTATGCTGTTTTGATTCTCCGCTTCAGATTGGAGCAAATTGAACTTGTTTGATATGATTATTTTGTAACTGCACTTATCACTTCAATAAAAAAAAATGTATAAAAAAAAAAAAAAAAAGTATATTAATATAACTGTGTTGGTTATGCAAAACTGGGGAATGGGTAATAAAGGGATTAGATATCTTTTAAAACAAAAAAAATCTATTGTAGACTGTCCCTTTAAAGGGTCAGTCTACTTGATTTTTTTATTGCTTAAAAATAGTGTTTTTACTACTCATACCCGTTTTGTGTTCACTCCTGTAGAGAATAATGGTTATACAAGAACTAGCACTAAAATGCAAGAATGTAAAAAAAAAAAAAAAGCACTGAGATAAGAAGCAGTCTGCAGATTTTCACTAATTTAACCTAAAAATACTTCAGGTATTGCCCGAAACCGCTGCTTACCCCCTTCCCGGAATTCAGCATCTATCTCTGTAAGATCCAAGTTAAACATTTTCAGCACACCAGCCAAAGCAGTGTCCCTCTGTTCCTTCCAGTACTTGCTTTTGTTGTGAGCATTGCAGTGGCAGATGGAAACGGTGGTCCAGTATGGACACTGTGGTTGGAATAGGAATGAATCAAAATGACTCAAAAACACAAAACAAAATAGAATGAAGGTGATTGAAGTACTGCCACACAGCAGCTTAAAGGGACATTAAACCATTAATAAATCATTGCTTAAATGATGTATTAAAGTGAATGTCAAGAGAGAGAGTTTCATTCATGAGACTGTAAATGCTACACGGATAATAGCTGTAGCTCCGGTTGCCATTTTCAGCATTTGATTGACAGATGACTCATCTACAATTAACTAATCACTGTTTCTCCCCCCCCTCGATTGGTTGATTGCTGGCGAGTCATCTGTCAATCAAATGCTGAAAATGGTGACCGGATCTTGAGCTATTATCCATGTAGCGTTTATAGTGAAATAGCTCTGACGATAAGTATATCCTAACAATTTCATAAATGAAACTCTCAATTTTTTAACTATCGTTTCACTTTACGCAATCTGTTTAACTTGACATTCACTTTAAGAGTAAAGATTAGCCGGAAAAAATATTTGTACATGTATTTTAAAAAATATTAGTAGTTTAAATATTAAAAAACAAAATGTATGCTTACCAGATAAATTCCTTTCTTTCCAAAGGCAGGGAGAGTCCACAACTTCATTCATTACTGTTGGGAATATCAACACCTGGCCACCAGGAGAAGGCAAAAACACCCCCAGCCAAAAACTATAAATATCCCTCTCATTTCCCCCATGCCCCTAGTCATTCAGCTGAGGGAACAAGGAAAAGTAGGAGAAACATTAGGGTATAGAGGTGCCAGAAGAAAAGATAAAAAAGGGGGGCCCCAAAAAATTATATCGGTGGGGTTGTGGACTCTCCCTGCCAGGAAAGAAAGGAATTTATCTGGTAAGCATTTTGTTTTCTTTCCAAAAGGCAGGGAGAGTCCACAACTTCATTCATTACTATTGGGAACCAATACCCAAGCTCCAGAGGACACTGAATGAATAAACAGGAGGGAAAAAAAGAAAAAGGCAGACCCTAATCTGAGAGCACCACAGCTTGTAACACCTTTCTCCCAAAAGATGCTTCAGCAGAAGCAAAAACATTGAATTTATAGAATTTTTAAAAGGTTTGCAAGGAGGACCAGGTAGCCGCCTTACAAATCTGATCTATGGAGGCTTAATTCTTAAAAGCCCAGGAGGAAGCAACTGCCCTAGTGAAATGAGCCGTTATCCCATTTTCTCATAAGCCAAGTGGATGATACTCCTCAGCCACAAAGATAAGGAAGTCGCAGTGGCCTTCCGGCCCTTGCATTTACCAGCATATAGAACAAAAATAAAACAAACAAAAATGAGGATTGCCTGAAATACTTAGTAGCTTGAAGATAGAATTTTAAGGCACAAACAACATCCAGATTGTGGAGCAAACGTTCCTTTGAGGAAGGAGGATTAGGACAAAAGGAAGTAACAACAATCTCCTGATTGATGTTGCGATTTGAGACCATCTTAACTTGGTACGTAAAACTACCTTATCTGCATGGATACTGTAAAGCAGATATCTCAGAGACTATGCGAGCAGAGGCAATTGCCAACAAAAACAAAACCTTCCAGGATAAAAGTTTAAACACGAAGAACAAGATTGAGGCTCCAAGGTGGAGCAACAGGTTTAAATACAGGCCTAATCCTAGCCAGAGCCTGAACAAAAGACTGCATGTCAGGAAGATTTGCTAATCTCTCGTGCAGTAAGACTGATAGAACAGAAATCTAACCATTCAGAGAACTAGCTGACAGACCCTTCTCCAACCCATCCTGGAGAAAGGACAAAATTCTAGCAACCCTCTGTGCCAAGGAAAACCATGTTCCTCACACCAAAGTAGGTAAGTACGTCATACCTTGTGGTAAATACGGCGAGTGACAGGCTTGCCAGCCTGGATCAGAGTGTCGATGACTCTCAGAGAACCCTCGTTTAGATAAGACTAGGCATTTAATCTCCATGCAGTCACTCTCAGAGAATCTAGGTTTTGATGTAGGAATGGGTTTTGCATTAGGTCGTCTGCTCGAGCAGGCAACCTCCATGGAGGGGAGGAGGACATCCTCACCAGATCTGCAAACCATGTCCTTCGAGGACAAGATGGCGCTATTAGAATTACCGGGGCTCTTTCCTGCTTGATGCGAGCAATGACTCGAGGGAGGAGAGCCAACGGAGGAAAAAGATATACGAGTTTGAACTTCCAAGGAACTGCTAACGCATCTACTAACTCCGCCTGAGGGTCCCTCGATCTCGACCCGTACCTGAGTAGCTTGGTATTGAGACGAGAAGCCATAAGGTCGATCTCAGGAATCCCCCATCTGAAAGTTATCTCTGAGAACATCCCTGGGTGCAGAGACCACTCCCCCGAGTGAAAAGACTGTCTGCTGAGGAAATCTGCTTCCCAGTTGACCACTCCCTGGATGTGGATGGCGGAAAGACAATTGTTGGATTCCCCCCACTACAGAATTCGAGACACTTCCTTCATCGCTAGGGAGCTCCTTGTTCCTCCCTGATGATTGATATAAGCAACTGAAGTTGTGTTGTACGACTGAAATCTTATATACCGGAGAGAACAAAGTTGGGCTATGCCCTTAAAGCATTGTGAATGGCCCGAAGCTCCAAGATATTGATTGGAAGAGAAGATTCCTCTCTGGACCAAGTCTCCTAAAACCTCCTGGGACCCCAGCCTGCTCCCCAGCATCCATAGTCACAATCTCTAAGGATGGTCTCAAGAAGCACGTGTCTAGGGACAGGTGATCTTGACAGAGCCACCAAGAGAGAGAGTCTCTCGTCAGCTTGTCCAGAACTCTCTGTTGAGACAGATTTAAGTGATCGCCGTTCCATTGCCTCAGTATGCATAGTTGTAGATGTCGTAGAAGGAAGCAGGCAAAAGGAATAATGTCCATGGAGGACACCATGAGACCAATTACCTCCATGCACTGAGCCATCAAAGGATTTTGGCTGGCCTAAATGCATCGACAAGCCGACGCTTTGATCTGATACTGAATGTCCTCAAGAGAGGATTCAACTTCAATTCTGACAGAGAGTCACACCAATAAGTGGCCGCACCCGCAACAGTGGCTACCGCTGCTGCCGCTTGAAAGAGAAGACCCATATGTCGAAACATTCTTAAGTAACTCTCTAATTTCTTATACGCAGGGTCCTGAAAAGAGTTATCCTCTAGAGGTATAGTAGTATGTTTGGCAAGAGTAGAAATGGCTGCATCCACCTTAGGAATGGAGCTCCAGAAGAGAATTAGGGACTGAAAATAATTTCTTAAAAGTTGAAGGAGAGAAAGGAATTCTAATCCTTTCCCATTCACTCGCAATAATGCTTGCCATGCGGACTGGACCTGAAAAGGTCTCAGGAACCTTCTTGTCTTTATAGACCCTATCTAACTTTGGAATCTTAGGTTCCTCAGGAAGCTTAGCTTCTGGAACCTCTAGAGTAGATAAAACCTCCTTCAAAAGAAAACGGAGGTGCTCAATTCTAAACCCCCAACTCTGAAAGGTCACCTTCCAATGCAACAGAGATTAACTCATCTTCAGAAAGATGAGACAGACTAGCCAACTCTGACTGAAGAGAAGGGATGTCCCCCAAATCAGCAGAACTATGTTTAACCTCTCTCTTACGCTTTCCAGAGATAGGCAATGCGTTTAGGGCCGCAGAGACAGCAGATTTTAACTGAGAAGTAATATCAGCTGGAAAAAAAAACAAAACACCTTCAACTGGAGGGATAGGCGTGCCGCGGAAAACTGCTTGTGAAATAGGGTTAAATCGGAGTAGCGGAGTGAGAGTAGGCATCTCCTGGACAATAGAGTCATGAGTGCTGGAAGGCTCAGAGAGGATAAACTTATCAGAGGGATAAACCGTTCTAGCCCCCTTCTTTGCTTTTAAAACAACACCTAAACAGATAGAACAACATTGAGCAGGGGGACAAACCATATAGTCTCCTCACAATATAGGCAAGCATTAGTTATGAATATAGCAGAAACAGAACCCTCTGAGGGGTTAATTTCAGTGTCCTCCATAATGGAATAAATGGGTGTCAACAAAAAAAAGTGCAAATAAAAAAAATTCTGTGCAGAGGCACCTCTGCCCACACCTAGGCTGGGGTACTCACCACCTCCCAGTAACCCAGACCGGACAGAATGAGTAGTAGACTCCCCATAGTCCAGCGACAAAGATCTCTGCCGTAGCGAGCAGAAACGGAGTCGGCTAAACAAGGAGGAAACTGCGCCCGGTCATATGGTGCACAAGTGGAGACCGCCCCCACTATAGCCGAAAGCACACGAAGCTGAATATCAGCCCTGCATCTATATGCTGTATTAAAAATACCCTCATGAGCCAAAAAAAACCTTCACAAGTGCTCCGTTGGCTAAGGAGCTAAGCAGAAAATACATCCCCGAGCTCACTTCAACTACAGAGGAGATAATGTCCCCAGATCCCTTAGAGCAGGGGTGTCAAACTCAAATTCATCGGGGGCCGCATCAGCAGTTTGGTCACCCTCAAAGGGCCGGTTGTATCTAGGACTATGTGTCCACTCTTTATTATCATAAATTATTGTCACTGCATTCAATTATTACTGTTTTTTCTAATAATGTGTAAGTAATAACTAGCTCTGAAAGCAGAAACATAGTCAGAATAATGGCAAGTAGATATTCAAATGTACAATAATTGTACAATTTATTGAAAAAATGATTGATGAATGATAATAAGCAGACCCAGTTTACCGCTCAGACTTTTAAACAGAATAATAAGCAGACCCCCCCTAATAAGCAGACCCCCCCTCCCACATACATCACATACATTCCTTAAGAAACTTATGTACTTACAGTACAGGAGAGAAGGGTTCAGGGGGTTCAGGCAGCCGTTGGATCTGTCACATCACAGGATGGCATGCGCTCAATATAAAAACAAGTGGAGGTTTCCTGTGTAGAACGGCCGGCGCTGCTAGAGGGCAGACGTTCTCTGGCTTGTAGGCTGCCGCGCATGCGCTGAAGAGGCGGCTTTCTTGTGTCAAAAAAAAAAAAAGCGGCGGCTACACGGGCCACATGACGAGGTCTGGTGGGCCGGATTCGGCCCGCGGGCCTTGTGTTTGACACCCGTGCCTTAGAGGATTTAAAAGTGTCACACTGTGACTAAGGTGGTCCCTTACATAAATCTTAAGGGAGTGTTCAGACTCACTAGGTACATTCATATAAGAAAAAAATATATAAAAAGGACTTACCCTGCAGGATCAGTGCTGTGGAGCAGACAGAGCATCTCAAGGTGTGACAGTCTCTCTGCAATACGCTGACAGGGACCTGAGTGAAAGGAGAAAGTGTAAAATCACCAACACTGGTGACCCAAGGGGCTGTTAGATTAATTGCCTAGATAAATAACAGAGAACATTCCCTGCCACATCTAGATGCCAACGTTCACCACTACTCTCACAGAGATTTACATGGCTACTTCAAAACCCTGGTCCTCTCTTGAAGGGAAAATACCCATTAAAGGACTATCCATTTCTTCTAACACTTTCTCTGACATCCTCCTTTAGTGATGAAAGGCAAAGAATGACTGGGGGAATGGAGGAAGTGGAAGGGATATTTATAGCCTTTGGTTGGGGTGTCTTTGCCTCCTCCTGGTGGCCAGGTGTTAATATTCCCAACAGTAATGAATAAAGTTGTGGACTCCCCCTGCCTTTGGAAAAAAATAATGTCCATAAACAAGCGGGCGCTGCCATATTATAACTTAGGTTAACTTTTTTGTGTTGAGACCAGCTAGGAATGGTTATATATGGTTTAAAAGTGTACAACCAATGGCTGTGTAGAATATAGCTTGTCTGCACTATCATGTTTAACATGATTTGGAAAGCCCACAATATTCAGAATTAAATTACAGGAAAGGAGCACAAAAATAAATAACAGTATATTGCAAAGTTGTCTTTCTACATGCAATTAACCAATGTTTAATGTCCCTTTAAAAAGTGATTGTAAACCTTCCCCTTTGTATAAACACCTCCAGAAAGTTGGTGATATTTTAGATGGAGTTTAATTCATAAGTTGTAAGGAAGATGCGTTTTAACTTACTTTTCAAAGTAGCAATGAAATTCAAATACCGCCCACTTAAAAAGTAATTTTTTTTTTTGTGAGCCAAGGGTTTAAACTGTTCTCCAATTAGCATTCTAGCCATACGGCATTCACACAATGGGCGCGATCCGATATCGATCGCAGTTTGCGGCGCAAGCGAGGGAACCGGCGTCGCCCGCAGTTTCAGCTCGCAACTCGAGCCATCCCATATAGGTCGCCGTCAGATGCTAACGTGCCGTAAGTCTCACAAACCAGCGATGTCCAGAAATCTGCGTAAGTACAAATTTCTGGCGTCGCCAGTGACTTGCGGCACGTTAGAAACTGCCGGCGCCTATAAAACCTGACTAAAGTTTAAAACACCCGCACTGTCTAACACGCCTCCCTAACATAGCCCGCACTGTCTAACACGCCTCCCTAACATAGCCCGCACTGTCTAACCCTGTATCCGCTATCCCCCCTCACTAGCCTAACAATAAAAAAGCTATTAACCCCTAAACCGCCGCTCCTTTACCCCGCCGCAACCTAATAAAGTTATTAACCCCTAAACCGCCGCTCCCGTACCCCGCCGCCAGCTATATTATATCTATAACCCCCTAAAGTGAGCCCCTAACACCGCCGCCATCTCTATTAAAATGATTAACCCCTAATTTAATCTACCTACCCCGCCGCCAGCTATATTATCTATATTAACCCTAAGTATATTATAGTTAATATAGGTATTACATTATATATATTAACCCTAATTATATTAGGGTTAATATAGTTAATATAGTTACTATAGTATTTATATTAACTATATTAACTCTATCTAACCCTAACTAAATTTATATTAAATTAATCTAATTCATTTATAAACTAAAATATTCCTATTTAAATCTAAATACTTACCTATAAAATAAACCCTAAGATAGCTACAATATAATTAATAATTACATTGTAGCTATGTTAGGGTTAATATTTATTTTACAGGTAAATTGTTAATTATTTTAACTAGGTATAATAGCTATTAAATAGTTATTAACTATTTAATATCTACCTAGTTAAAATAATTACCCAATTACCTGTAAAATAAATCCTAACCTAAGTTATAAATACACCTACACTATCCATAAATTTAATAAACTACAAACATCTATCTAAAAATACAATTAAATTAACTAAACTAAATTACAAAAAAAAAAAAAACACTAAATTACAAAAAATAAAAAAAAGATTACAAGATATTTAAGCTAATTACACCTATTCTAAGCCCCCTAATAAAATAATAAACCCCCAAAATAAAAAAAATTCAGATTCAAGTTCAATCCGATTGGCTGATCCAATCAGCCAATCAGATTGAGCTCGCATTCTATTGGCTGTTCCGATCAGCCAATAGAATGCGAACTCAATCTGATTGGCTGATTGGATCAGCCAATCGGATTGAACTTGAATCTGATTGGCTGATTCAATCAGCCAATCAGATTTTTTTAACTTAATTCCGATTGGCTGATAGAATCCTATCAGCCAATCGGAATTCGGCGGACGCCATCTTGGATGACGTCATTTAAAAGGTACCTCATTCCAAGTTCAGCAGTCGGCCGGGATGGATGCTCCGCGGCGGCGGAGCGAAGAAAGAAGATTGAAGATGCCGCCGGAAGAATGAAGACTTTGCTGCCGCTTGGAGGAAGACGTCGCCGGAGGAAGAATTCTTCTTTGCCGCTTGGAGGAAGACATCGCCCGGATCGGATCAGGAGTTCGGCCCGGTGTGGTGAAGACAAGGTAGGGAGATCCCCAGGGGGGTAGTGTTAGGCTTTTTCAAGGGGGGTTTGGGTGGGTTTAGAATAGGGGTATGTGGGTGGTGGGTTGTAATGGGGGGGGGGTATTGTATTTGTTGTATGCAAAAGAGCTGAATTCTTTGGGGCATGCCCCACAAAAGGCCCTTTTAAGGGCTGGTAAGGTAAAGAGCTTTGAAATTTGTTGAATTTAGAATAGGGCAGGGAATTTTTTTTTATTTTGGGGGTTTATTATTTTATTAGGGGGCTTAGAATAGGTGTAATTAGCTTAAATATCTTGTAATCTTTTTTTTATTTTTTGTAATTTAGTTTAGTTAATTTAATTGTATTTTTAGATAGATGTTTGTAGTTTATTAAATTTATTGCTAGTGTAGGTGTAATTGTAACTTAGGTTAGGATTTATTTTACAGGTAATTGGGTAATTATTTTAACTAGGTAGATATTAAATAGTTAATAACTATTATATCTATTATACCTAGTTAAAATAATTAACAATTTACCTGTAAAATAAATATTAACCCTAACATAGCTACAATGTAATTATTAATTATATTGTAGCTATCTTAGGGTTTATTTTATAGGTAAGTATTTAGATTTAAATAGGAATATTTTAGTTTATAAATTAATTAGATTAATTTAATATAAATTTAGTTAGGGGTGTTAGGGTTAGATAGAGTTAATATAGTTAATATAAATACTATAGTAACTATATTAACCCTAATATAATTAGGGTTAATATAGTTAATATATATAATGTAATAACTATATTAACTATAATATACTTAGGGTTAATATAGATAACATAGCTGGCGGCGGGGTAGGTAGATTAAATTAGGGGTTAATAATTTTTATATAGGTGGCGGCGGTGTAAGGGGTCAGATTAGGGGATAGATAAGGTAGATGACAGCGGTGTAAGGGGTTCTAATTAGGGGATAGATAAGGTAGATGGCGGCGGTTTTAGGGGCTCACAGTAGGGGGTTAGTTTATGTAGATGGCGGCGGGGTCCGGGAGCGGCGGTTTAGGGGGTAATAACTTTATTAGGGATTTCGGGGGGGGGGGGGGGGGGGTGGATCGCGGTTGACAGGGAGATAGACATTGCGCATGCGTTAGGTGTTAAGTTTATTTTAGCAGCCAGTTTAGGGAGTTACGGGTCTCCAATAGTCAGCGTAAGGCTTCTTACGGCTGCTTTTTGTGGCGAGGTGAAAATGGAGTAAGTTTTCTCCATTTTCGCCACCTAAGTCCTTACGCTGCATATTGGATACCAAACTGCGCTGGTTTGGTATACCTGCCTATGGCCCAAAAAACTACGGGCGACGGCAGAAATATACGCGCGTAACTTCTAGGTTACGCCGTATATAGGATACCAAATCAGCGTAAATATTGGCGTCGCCGGCTTTTGCGGGCGACGCTTTATATCGGATCGACCCCAATGTTTTTTCGTGTGATATCTGAATAATACAGCAGAAAGTAGCGCTGAGTGCACGTGAAGACCAGGAATGTTGCCAATTCCACCAAATAACTTGTAAACACTGCAATGGTCCACAGCACTATTATAAAATGTCCTTTATTGTCACAAGATTAAAACGAACCAATGACTTTTCGAGGTTTCCCCCTTAATCATACATGTATGATTAAGGGGGAAACCCTGAAACGTCATTGGTTCGTTTTAATCTTGTGCCAATAAAGGACATTTTATAATAGTGCTGTGGACCATTGCAGTGTTTACAATGTTTTTTCGTGTGGCTAGAGCATTGATTGGAGAAACGTTAGCTCACCAAAAAAATAAAAAAATCTTTTGAAGTGGGTGGACGGAGCATGGGGTATTTGAATTTCTGTGCTTCATCAAAAAGTTATAGCGCATCTTCAGTACAACTGATGAATTATACTCCATCTAAAATATCGCTAACATTCCGGATTGGTTTATACAAAGGGGAAAGTTTAACATCACTTTAAAGCACCAGTTCAGCCTCATACGTATTTAGATCATGCAGCTTAAAAGGGACAAACTATAAATATTTCATGCATATGGCAGAACACTAAATATGTTAACCTTTTTTTTCATGCAAGTAGAGAAAAACTCCAACATCTTTATTGGTGGACAGTAACGTGCCCCACAAGCATAAAAACAAAGGGACAGATTACAAGTAGAGCATAAAAATGCAAACATTATGGAGTGTGAATTTCCTTCACACAAAATCCAACAATTTGCATTTTTGTGCCACTATTGCAAGCCTGTGGCTTATATTTATTTGGTGAATGTTACTATGGTGCGTGCTAAAGAAAGCTTTTTTTTTTTTTTGGTATGTTAGCGCCCCACAGATAAAGGATTTCTATTAGGGCCTGCACTAAAAATTAATCCTGTTGAATAGGGCAGATAAGTAAAGTCTCTCTAGGTAATGGAGTTTTGGTTTATTTCTTCGATAGATATATATATATATATATATATATATCCATCTATAATATCTATCTATATATATTTATAAAAAAAAAATTAAGTAGACCCTCTTTGAATTCTATGGTTTTACATATCAGGACATAATCATCTGGTCCTTAGCAGGTCTTAAAATGAGGTAAATACAACCTCAGATGAAGAACACCACCACCACATGACATATTACACTGTGTCATGATTTAACAAAAAATAAAGCAAAAATGGAGAAGCCCTGTGTGAAAAACACCTTATGATTCAAAAGCTTGTAGAACCACCTTTAGCAGCAATAACTTGAAGTAATCATTTTATGTATGACTTTATCAGTATCTCAAATCCTTGTGGAGGAATTTTGTCCCACTCTTCTTTACAACGTTGCATCAGTTCATTGGGGTTTGCGGGCATTTATATATGCACAGCTCTCTTAAGGTCCAGCCAAAGCATTCGGGTTGAGGTCTGGACTTTGACTGGGCCATTGCAACACCTTGATTCATTTATTTTTCAGCCATTCTGTTGCTTGGGATCATTGTCCTGTTGCATGACCCAATTTCAGCCAAGCTTTAGCTGTCAGACAGATGGCCTCACATTTGACTCTAAAATACTTTGGTATACAGAGGAGTTCATGGTTGACTTTATGACTGCAAGGTGCCCTGTGGCTGCAAAACAAGCCCAAATCATCACCACCATGCTTGACAGTTGGTATGAGGTCTTTGTGCCGATATGCTTGGTTTGGTTTTCACCAAACGTGGCGCTGTGCATTATGGCCAAACATTCCACTTTGGTCTTGTCTGTCCAAAGGACATTGTTCCAGAGGTCTTGTGGTTTGTTGAGATGCAATTTTGCAAACCTAAGCCGTGCTGCCATGTTCTTTTTAGAGAGAAGAGGCTTTCTCCTGGCAACCCTTCTCTAGTAACCATACTTGTTCAGTATGAACTTTAACGTTTAACATACTGAGGCCTGTAGAGTTTTAGATATAAACATTTTTTTGCAATTTGAGCGTTCCACGGTCTGACATGGGGTGAATTTGCAGGTACGTCCACTCCTGGGAAGATTGGCAACTGTCTTGAATGTTTTCCACTTGTGAATAATCTTTCTCACTGAAGAATGAAGCACTTGGCTGCTACTTAGCCTCTTAATTCCTATGCAAGCAGTAAGGTTGTACTTAGTTTTTCAAACATGGCTTCTCCATTGTGGCTTTATTTTTGTTAATAAATCATGACACAGTGTAATTTGTCATGTGTTGTTAATCCTCTGAAGTATTTACCTCATTTTAAGACCTGTTAAGGACAAAATGATTGATATTATGTCCTGATATGTAAAAGAATGTGTATTCTTTTTTCTGCATGACTGTAAATATAGAAACGTACACCCTTGACCCTTTCCATTCCTGAAAGCCTCGTCATATACACTGAACCTTATCCAACATCTCAAACTATTTTTTCTTATTAACTCGTTAATACCAGTTTTCAAGAACACTAAAAGGAAAACTGTATTTTGTATTATATGCCAGAGTAACACTTAACCAACAACTTGTAATATGAATAAAATGAGTGTGCTTTCCATATCTATCAGATACAAAGAATGCTACAGTTAAACAATTTAACCAACAACTTGTAACACCAGATTGAGCGTTTGATTGCTCAGGGACAAGGGATAATTAACACTGCACCCAAAGTCTTTTTGTTTGTGAAATAACCATTTTACAAAAAAGAAAAAGGTGAAAATGTCTACAAAAACGTTTATCATCCATATTGTATAATGATCAACTTTACCTCTGAGGCAACCTTATCACACAGGTAGCAATAGCACTCTGGACACGAAGTGGCGTTTTCGTCTAAAGGCACTTGTAACTCTTGTTCTAAACGCCTGAAAGAGAAAGAAGACAGAAAAGACGTTACCGTTATGCAATTGTTTGTCCATGGTGATAATTAAGAACATGTGTGACCGTCTTACGTAAAAGGATGCAGCATACAATCGTATCTGGCGTGGGGCATCACATGAGCCTTTTTGCTGAAGGTTATAGCAATCTCTTCATCCACCACATCTTCTGGTTTCTTCTCACAAATAAAAGACTCCTCTGTTAAAATGGATAGATTATACTTCTTAAATGCAAAATAAATTGTACTTTACCTAACTTCAAATGTAAAAACAACACCGTAACCTGGAAAAATAATGTTTATAAATAACAGAAACTACATATATAAAAAGTTAAAAACAATAAAATTAATGTCATTATTTTGTCCTTTAAATATATATAATAATTTCAATTAAAAGGGACATAGTAAAAGAAAGAATGACATGTTCTAATTTGTTAGAGCTGTAATACTTGCGCTATTGCTGTGGAATGCTATACTTTTAACCCCTGCAAAGGAAAAAAACACACAAAGTCATACTTAGAAACCGCAGAGAGCTTCTGTTCCCAAGCAGGAAACAGTCTATGAACAAGTCGGCACTCGGCAACAACAGTTGCAAAACGCCACCAAGTGGCTGAGTGCCACTTGGGGGCTGCAGTGCTTGCTCCCAAGTGGGCCTTAAACTATGTGTTTAAATCCCTTTGCAGGGTTAAAAACAATTCCATAGCAAGAAGTTCAAAAATGACAGCATCTAAATTGTCCATTTAACAACCTAAAATTGTGTTGATCAAGGTTGTGTGCCCTATAAAATGTTTTAAAACATGAAATACTTTAGAAAGTGGAGAAACAGTATACCAATACAGTTTATAATTTTGATTAAAAGGGACAGACAAGTCCAAAAAAACCTTTCATGATTTAAATAGAGCATGTCATTTTAAACAACTTTCCAATTTACTTTAATCACCAATACTGCTTTGTTCTTTTAGTATTCTTAGTTGAAAGCTACACCTAGGAGGTTCATATGCTAATTTCTTAGACCTTAAAGGCCGCCTCTAATCTAAAAGCATTTTGACAGTTTTTCACCACTAGAGGGCGTTCGTTCATGTGTTACATATAGATAACATTAAGCTCACGCACATGACGCGCCTATGAGTGAGCACTGATTGGCTAAAATGGATGTCTGTCAATCAAACTGAAATAAGGGGGCAGTTTGCAGAGGCTTAGATACAAAGTAATTACAGAGGTAAAATGTGTATTAATATAACAGTGTTGGTTATGCAAAAATGGGGAATGGGTAATAAAGGGATTATATACCTTTTTAAACAACGAAAATTCTGGTGTTGACTGTCCCTTTAATGTTATTTTAAATGTTAACATCCAGAGATGCAAATACTAAAATAACCACAGCTTACAGGTATGATAAAGTTTTGAAGAGGCAGTAAAAACCTTGTATTTACAATATTTTTTTGCTATTATATATAAATATATGTTATGCATTAACACTTTATTTGCTGCAGTTGTTTTTTAACCATTAAACCGCACCCACCACTTCCGTTATTTGGTGGAGCCAATCAGGACTTGGTGGCTTTGTTAGTAAATCAAATGTATGTTAGATTATGCAATTCACTTATGCTTTGTATAGTATAAGTAACATTTCTAAATAACAAAATCTTATATTGCAAAGTATTGAACTGCATCTGCTAGGTTACTTTATAATGCCACACACAGAGGGAAACAATTTTTGAGGAGAATACTGTTGTGGCTATCACACAATCTGTTGGCACTCTACAAATAACCAATAATAATAATAAAATAATAATTCTTGATAGAGCCGCAGAGGGTGAAGCGGGCAAGTATCTCTGCTTTCTTTTGCCAATTAAGTTTTGTATATATTGTTGCCAATGCACCAGAGAACTCTGGGTATGATATGCAAATGAGATACACTTTTTTGCTGCACCTACCCCATTTTCTGTGGTCAAAAATTCCTGGAAGCAAAAAACATGAGATGATGTATATCTCATTTGCATATATTACCCAGAGTTCTCAGGAGCACTGGCAACAATATGTACAGAATACTTCTGTGGGAAAAGCAAGCAGGGATAATTGCCTAAATGTACTAACTGGCTATACAATAATCTTTGTGGTTCTTATTTTAATTAAATGGAGTATTGTAATCTCACACTTATCTCCACCATGGCTCAAATGAATATTGCTATAAATATAATGAAGATCAAAACCTGAGATTTCATCCATTAGTGATAACCTCCTTACATGGTCAGAAACCCAGAAAAACAGGAGTGACCTATAAATGTGAATAATGCATAGCTGCCCCTAACCTCCGGCATCCTCGATAAGCAAGACAGAATTGCCCAGCCCAAGAGTGACCTCAGCCTCGTCATCACTAATAACAATCACACTCTCCTCGGGAATGGCTTCATTATTTCCGTTGCACCCCACAGCCTGCGACTCAGCGTCTGATCTCATGGTAACTGAAATTATAAAATGAAAAGACCAATTAATAAATTGATATGAGAAACTCTCAGTGTTGCATTTAAAATCAAGCAAAGAGAATGTAAAGCATTTGTTAATCCCTAGTCACTGTTAGGATGTTCCATGTCGTCTGAAAACCAATGGGCTTTAAACACCTTTAGGATGGCATGGAACGTCCTAGCTTTTGCGGGGTCCTGCTCATATCCTTGAATAAACTCTGGTGGATCTGACTGAGGGAGTACCCCAGGAGCCAATCAGTGCTGT
Organism: Bombina bombina; assembly: GCF_027579735.1. Classification (NCBI taxonomy): domain Eukaryota; kingdom Metazoa; phylum Chordata; class Amphibia; order Anura; family Bombinatoridae; genus Bombina; species Bombina bombina. The sequence continues at coordinate 64,592,244 of NC_069509.1, forward strand.
TTTGAGTCACATGATCACAGTGACGATCATGCAACTTCCTTTTGGCCCTTTTGCTTACGTTCTCAACTTAGGTTTCCTCCAACCTGAAGGGGTTAAAAGGGCCATAAAACAAATGTTTTGGTTTGTATGCATAGTATTTATAATCAATTAAATATGACATTACAATAGATCTGAATACAAAAATGTTTGGTTATATGTCCATTCAAGCTTTTGTTAGTAAAATCTGCATTGTTCTGCAGTCCACTGACTTGCTCTTATAAAAGCCTCTTATTTTCTATGGTAAAATATAAATGAGCCGATTAGTGATTGGCTAGAATTTAGAGGTAAGCACTTCCTGTTGCCCCAGGTATTGCAAAATCTACAGTTTTTAGAATAAAATGATAGGAAAGTGGAGGAGCAAAGTCAAATTATATTATAAAGTTATTTTCCTTTTTTTCTACACAGATTCAAAAAGTGTTTTATTTCCCTTTTAATGTTATTTATCCTCCAATGTTAAAAGGATATAAACCCAAACTTTTTTTGTGTGACAGACAGAGCACACAATAAAAAAAAATAAAAAGAGATACCTAGGTAGGCAGCTGGAGCACTACATTGCAGGAAATAGTGCTGTGCTCTAGCAAATGGATAACGTTCTTGCAAAACTGCTGCCATCTAGTGCTCTTGCAAATGGATAACATTCTTACAAAACTGCTGCCATCTAGTTCTCTTGCAAATAGATAACATTCTAACAAAACTGCTGCCATCTAGTGCTCTTGCAAACGGATAACATTCTAACAAAACTGCTGCCCTCTAGTGCTCTTGCAAACGGATAACATTCTAACAAAACTGCTGCCATCTAGTGCTCTTGCAAACGGATAACATTCTAACAAAACTGCTGCCCTCTAGTGCTCTTGCAAACGGATAACATTCTAACAAAACTGCTGCCCTCTAGTGCTCTTGCAAACGGATAACATTCTAACAAAACTGCTGCCATCTAGTGCTCTTGCAAACGGATAACATTCTAACAAAACTGCTGCCCTCTAGTGCTCTTGCAAATGGATAACATTCTTACAAAACTGCTGCCATCTAGTGTTCTTGCAAATGGATAACATTCTTACAAAACTGCTGCCATCTAGTGTTCTTGCAAATGGATAACATTCTAACAAAACTGCTGCCCTCTAGTGCTCTTGCAAATGGATAACATTCTTACAAAACTGCTGCCCTCTAGTGCTCTTGCAAATGGATAACATTCTTACAAAACTGCTGCCATCTAGTGCTCTTGCAAATGGATAACATTCTAACAAAACTGCTGCCATCTAGTGCTCTTGCAAATGGATAACATTCTAACAAAACTGCTGCCATCTAGTGCTCTTGCAAATGGATAACATTCTAACAAAACTGCTGCCATCTAGTGCTCTTGCAAATGGATAACATTCTTACAAAACTGCTGCCATCTAGTGTTCTTGCAAATGGATAACATTCTTACAAAACTGCTGCCATCTAGTGTTCTTGCAAATGGATAACATTCTTACAAAACTGCTGCCATCTAGTGTTCTTGCAAATGGATAACATTCTAACAAAACTGCTGCCATCTAGTGCTCTTGCAAATGGATAACATTCTTACAAAACTACTGCCATCTAGTGCTCTTGCAAATGGATAACATTCTTACGAAACTGCTGCCATCTAGTGCTCTTGCAAATGGATAACATTCTTACAAAACTACTGCCATCTAGTGCTCTTGCAAATGGATAACATTCTTACAAAACTGCTGCCATCTAGTGCTCTTGCAAATGGATAACATTCTTACAAAACTGCTGCCATCTAGTGCTCTTGCAAATGGATAACATTCTTACAAAACTGCTGTCATCTAGTGCTCTTGCAAATGGATAACATTCTTACAAAACTGCTGCCATCTAGTGCTCTTGCAAATGGATAACATTCTAACAAAACTGCTGCCATCTAGTGCTCTTGCAAATGGATAACATTCTAACAAAACTGCTGCCATCTAGTGCTCTTGCAAATGGATAACATTCTAACAAAACTGCTGTCATCTAGTGCTCTTGCAAATGGATAACATTCTTACAAAACTACTGTCATCTAGTGCTCTTGCAAATGGATAACATTCTTACAAAACTACTGTCATCTAGTGCTCTTGCAAATGGATAACATTCTTACAAAACTACTGTCATCTAGTGCTCTTGCAAATGGATAACATTCTAACAAAACTGCTGCCATCTAGTGCTCTTGCAAATGGATAACATTCTAACAAAACTGCTGTCATCTAGTGCTCTTGCAAATGGATAACATTCTTACAAAACTACTGTCATCTAGTGCTCTTGCAAATGGATAACATTCTTACAAAACTACTGTCATCTAGTGCTCTTGCAAATGGATAACATTCTTACAAAACTGCTGTCATCTAGTGCTCTTGCAAATGGATAACATTCTTACAAAACTACTGCCATCTAGTGCTCTTGCAAATGGATAACATTCTAACAAAACTGCTGCCATCTAGTGTTCTTGCAAATGGATAACATTCTAACAAAACTGCTGTCATATAGTGCTCTTGCAAATGGATAACATTCTTACAAAACTACTGCCATCTAGTGCTCTTGCAAATGGATAACATTCTAACAAAACTGCTGCCCTCTAGTGCTCTTGCAAATGGATAACATTCTAACAAAACTGCTGCCATCTAGTGCTCTTGCAAATGGATAACATTCTAACAAAACTACTGCCATCTAGTGCTCTTGCAAATGGATAACATTCTAACAAAACTGCTGCCATCTAGTGCTCTTGCAAATGGATAACATTCTAACAAAACTACTGCCATCTAGTGCTCTTGCAAATGGATAACATTCTAACAAAACTACTGCCATCTAGTGCTCTTGCAAATGGATAACATTCTAACAAAACTGCTGCCATCTAGTGCTCTTGCAAATGGATAACATTCTAACAAAACTACTGCCATCTAGTGCTCTTGCAAATGGATAACATTCTAACAAAACTGCTGCCATCTAGTGCTCTTGCAAATGGATAACATTCTAACAAAACTACTGCCATCTAGTGCTCTTGCAAATGGATAACATTCTAACAAAACTGCTGCCATCTAGTGCTCTTGCAAATGGATAACATTCTAACAAAACTACTGCCATCTAGTGCTCTTGCAAATGGATAACATTCTAACAAAACTACTGCCATCTAGTGCTCTTGCAAATGGATAACATTCTAACAAAACTGCTGCCATCTAGTGCTCTTGCAAATGGATAACATTCTAACAAAACTGCTGCCATCTAGTGCTCTTGCAAATGGATAACATTCTAACAAAACTGCTGCCCTCTAGTGTTCTTGCAAATTGATAACATTCTAACAAAACTGCTGCCCTCTAGTGCTCTTGCAAATTGATAACATTCTAACAAAACTGCTGCCCTCTAGTGCTCTTGCAAATTGATAACATTCTAACAAAACTGCTGCCCTCTAGTGCTCTTGCAAATTGATAACATTCTAACAAAACTGCTGCCATCTAGTGCTCTTGCAAATGGATAACATTCTTACAAAACTACTGCCATCTAGTGCTCTTGCAAATGGATAACATTCTTACAAAACTGCTGCCATATAGTGCTCTTGCAAATGGATAACATTCTAACAAAACTGCTGCCATCTAGTGCTCTTGCAAATGGATAACATTCTTACAAAACTACTGCCATCTAGTGCTCTTGCAAATGGATAACATTCTTACAAAACTACTGCCATCTAGTGCTCTTGCAAATTGATAACATTCTAACAAAACTGCTGCCCTCTAGTGCTCTTGCAAATTGATAACATTCTAACAAAACTGCTGCCCTCTAGTGCTCTTGCAAATTGATAACATTCTAACAAAACTGCTGCCATCTAGTGCTCTTGCAAATGGATAACATTCTTACAAAACTACTGCCATCTAGTGCTCTTGCAAATGGATAACATTCTAACAAAACTGCTGCCATCTAGTGCTCTTGCAAATGGATAACATTCTTACAAAACTGCTGCCATATAGTGCTCTTGCAAATGGATAACATTCTAACAAAACTGCTGCCATCTAGTGCTCTTGCAAATGGATAACATTCTTACAAAACTACTGCCATCTAGTGCTCTTGCAAATGGATAACATTCTTACAAAACTACTGCCATCTAGTGCTCTTGCAAATGGATAACATTCTAACAAAACTGCTGCCATCTAGTGCTCTTGCAAATGGATAACATTCTAACAAAACTACTGCCATCTAGTGCTCTTGCAAATGGATAACATTCTTACAAAACTACTGCCATCTAGTGCTCTTGCAAATGGATAACATTCTAACAAAACTACTGCCATCTAGTGCTCTTGCAAATGGATAACATTCTTACAAAACTACTGCCATCTAGTGTTCTTGCAAATGGATAACATTCTAACAAAACTACTGCCCTCTAGTGCTCTTGCAAATTGATAACATTCTAACAAAACTGCTGCCATCTAGTGCTCTTGCAAATGGATAACATTCTTACAAAACTGCTGCCATCTAGTGCTCTTGCAAATTGATAACATTCTAACAAAACTGCTGCCATCTAGTGCTCTTGCAAATGGATAACATTCTAACAAAACTGCTGCCATCTAGTGCTCTTGCAAATGGATAACATTCTAACAAAACTGCTGCCATCTAGTGCTCTTGCAAATCGATAACATTCTAACAAAACTACTGCCATCTAGTGCTCTTGCAAATGGATAACATTCTTACAAAACTGCTGCCATCTAGTGCTCTTGCAAATGGATAACATTCTAACAAAACTACTGCCATCTAGTGCTCTTGCAAATGGATAACATTCTTACAAAACTACTGCCATCTAGTGCTCTAGCAAATGGATAACATTCTTACAAAACTACTGCCATCTAGTGCTCTTGCAAATGGATAACATTCTAACAAAACTGCTGCCATCTAGTGCTCTTGCAAATGGATAACATTCTTGCAAAACTGCTGCCATATAGTGCTCCAGACACGTGCATACTCTTGAGCTTACATCCTGCTATTCAACAAAAGATACCAAGAAAGCAATTTGATAATAGAAGTAAATTAGAAAGCTGTTTAAAATTGAGTGCCCTGTCAATCTTGAAAGAAAAAAATTGGGGTTTCACAACCCTTTAATTATGTATACGTGTGGTGTGGCAATCTATTCCCAAATTTTGAACATTTAACACAAAGTCAGAGCCAGGATAGCGCTTGTCAGAAAATCAAGTTTATTTATAAAATGTGCAGACAGTGATAGATTAAAAGGGATAGGAAAGTCAAAATTAAACTGGCATGATTCAGATAGAGCGTGTCATTTTAAGACACTTTTAAATTCACTTCTATTTTCAAATGTGCTTTGTTCTCTTAGTATCCCTTGTTAAAAAATGAATACGCACATATCCTACACTAGTGGGAGCTGCTGCTGATTGGTGCCTGCACACATTTGTCTCTTGTGATTGGCTAAATAGATATTTTCAGCTTCCTGTCAGTAGTGCAATGCTGTCTCTTCCTCAATGGATAACAAGAGAATGAAGAAAATTTGATAATAGAATTAAATTGGAAAGTTGTTTAAAATTGTATGTTCTATCTGACTCATAAAAGAAAATTTTGGGGTTTACTATCCCTTTAAGGATTTGTGCAATACTTTTAAAGGGACATTAACCTGCTGGGCACAAGTACAATAGCATAGTTACTATTCACCTTGCTATTGCTTTCTAGGCATGGGAGAAATGTCAGATTCCGCATTTGTTTGCTAAACGAATGCCAAACATGGCTGCAGGCAACAGCATATGGCTCTTTAAGGCACTGGATATGTCAGTGTGAAATAGCAACACACAAAGGTCTGTACAAATCCAGAACTTTGTGTTGCACTTTCGTACTGGTATATCCAGCAACGAAAAGGGACAAATGCTGCTGCCTGTTTCCCCCATGCCTATTGTTTTCCGGCTGTATTTCCAATAAAGGGACATTAAACACCTTTAACCCCTTAATGACCACAGCACTTTTCCATTTTCTGTCCGTTTGGGACCAAGGCTATTTTTACATTTTTGCGGAGTTTGTGTTTAGCTGTAATTTTCCTCTTACTCATTTACTGTACCCACACATATTATATACCGTTTTTCTCGCCATTAAATGGACTTTCTAAAGATACTATTATTTTCATCATATCTTATAATTTACTATAAAAAAAATTATAAAATATGAGGAAAAAATTGAAAAAAAAAATACACTTTTTCTAACTATGACCCCCAAAATCTGTTACACATCTACAACCACCAAAAAACACCCGTGCTAAATAGTTTCTAAATTTTGTCCTGAGTTTAGAAATACCCAATGTTTACATGTTCTTTGCTTTTTTTGCAAGTTATAGGGCCATAAATACAAGTAGCACTTTGCTATTTCCAAACCACTATTTTTCAAAATTAGCGCTAGTTACATTGGGACACTGATATCTTTCAGGAATCTCTGAATATCCATTGACATCTATATATTTTTTTTTAGTAGACATCTCAAAGTATTGATCTAGGCCCATTTTGGTATATTTCATGCCACCATTTCACCGCCAAATGCGATTAAATACAAAAAAATCGTTCACTTTTTTACTAATTTTTTCACAAACTTTTGGTTTCTCACTGAAATTATTTACAAACAGCTTGTGCAATTATGGCTTAAATGGTTGTAAATTCTTCTCTGGGAGCCCCTTTGGTCAGAAATAGCAGACATATATGGCTTTGGCGTTGCTTTTTAGTAATTAGAAGGCTGCTAAATGCCACTGCGCACTACACGTGTATTATGCCCAGCAGTGAAGGGGTTAATTATGGAGCATGTAGGGAGCTTTTAGGGATAATTTTAGCTTTAGTGTAGTGTAGTAGACAACCCCAAGTATTGATCTAAGCCAATTTTGGTATATTTCATGCCACCATTTCACCGCCAAATGCGATCAAATTAAAAAAAAACGTTAAATTTTTCACAATTTTAGGTTTCTCACTGAAATCATTTACAAACAGCTTGTGCAATTATGGCACAAATGGTTGTAAATGCTTCTCTGGGATCCCCTTTGTTCAGAAATAGCAGACATATATGGCTTTGGCATTGCTTTTTGGTAATTAGAAGGCCGCCAAATGCCGCTGCATTTCACACGTGTATTATGGCTAGCAGTGAAGGGGTTAATTATGTAGCTTGTAGGGAGCTTGCAGGGTTAATTTTAGCTTTAGTGTAGAGCTCAGCCTCCCACCTGAAACATGAGACCCCCTGATCCCTCCCAAACAGCTCTCTTCCCTCCCCCACCCCACAATTGTCCCCGCCATCTTAAGTACTGGCAGAAACTCTGCCAGTACTAAAATAGAAGCTATATTTGGGCTTTTTTTGTGGGGGGTTTTTAGCATATTTACATATGCTGCTGTGTAGGATCCCCCCTTAGCCCCCAGCCTCACTGATCCCCCACCAAAGAGCTCTCTAACCCTCCCCCTCTGCCTTAATGGGCGCCATCTTGGGTACTGGCAGCTGTCTGCCAGTACCCAGTTTAGTGAAAAAATGTGCCTTTTTTTTTTTTTTTAAAAAAGCCCTTTTCTGTAGTGTAGCTTCCCCCCCCCCCCCCCAAGATCAACCCCCCACCCCTTCCAGATCTCTTAGCTGTTTATTTACAGCTTTCAAAACGTTTTATTTTTTTACTTTTGAAAGTTTATTTTTCTGTAGTGTAGCGGTTCTCGCCCGCCGCCCCCCGTGCACGCGCCTGCCCGCCACCCCCCGTGCGCGCTACCGCCCCCCTCCACTCGGCACATCGATGGCCGCCCACCCACCTCCCAGGCTTGCTCCCACCCACCAATGATACCGGCCACCGATGTCCGGTGCAGAGAGTGCCACAGAGTGGCTCTCTCTGCATCGGATGGCCAAGGGGGGTTATTGCAGGATGCCTCGATATCGAGGCATCACTGCAATAACCGGAAAGCAGCTGGAAGCGAGCAGGATCGCTTCCAGCTGCTTTCCAGACCAAGGACGTACGCCACACGTCCTCGGTCATTAACTGTATTTTTTTTTGAGGACGTGTGGCGTACGTCCTTGGTCGTTAAGGGGTTAAAGGGACAGTAAAGTCAAAATTAAACTTTCATGATTCGGAAAGAGCATGCCATTTTAAACAACTTTCCAATTAACTTCTGTTATCAAATTTGCTTCATTCTCTAGGTATCTTTTATTGAAGAGTAAAGCTAGGTAGGCTCATAAGAGCTCAGGAGTGTGCACGTGTCTTTAGTACTCTTTGGCAGCAGCCTTTTGCAACATTGTATAACAAAGCTACAAATAATGTTGCAAAACACTACTTCCTTAGAGTACTAAAGACTCGTGCACATGCCTTAGCTCTTATGAGCCTACCTAGTTGTACTCTTCAATAAAAAGATACCAAAAGAACAAAGCAAATTTGATAACAGTAGTAAATTGGAAAGTTGTTTTAAAATGGCATGCTCCCTCCGAATCATGAAACTTTCATTTTGACTTTACTGTCCCTTTAAATTACTACAATACATTTCTGTTGTGTTGCGATAGAATAACATATCAGCAATAGCCAAACTCCAACCACCAGTTGCCATATTTGGAGGAGCAAAGATGGGCTTTAGTTTGCTGAAAGCACTGTTGTAAAGTTAGTGAAAATATAAAATTGTTTTGCAGTTGTTATAGGGACAGATACAGAGCATACAGCATTGAGAAGTTTGCAGGATGCAGTAAAGTATAACAAATTACTGGCCAGTACATAAATGTAATCTTACAAAACTTCAATGAATTAAAGTGCACCCGTTTTATAAACGCTTCTTTTTAAAAAATATTTTGCACTGAGTTATGGTAAACACACCGCCCACATCTCATACTGTATTTAGCAGATTGATGACGAATCCAGCTTCCTCCAATCATTGCATCCCCCATCTAGGGTCCAGCTCTTGGGGAACGCAACAATTGGAGGAAGCCGGATTCGTCATCGATCTGCTAAACACAGTATGAGATGCGGGCTGAGGACCGGCGGTAGGTTTACCATAAAGACGCTGATATGCAGCATTGTAAAAAGGATTACATAACGTTCTTTTTAGCAAAATGACTGATACATTCTAACTGGGTTTGACAAATGTCTAGGAGAGTGACAGTTTTGTTTGAATACATATACTAGCCTTATTAGGCAAACAGTGCTAATGTGTGTGCTTTCTGTGGCAATCTTAGTTTGTTTAATAGCGATAAAAGGGTCAAAATTTAAATGTGTATGGGTGCATTTCAATTTTAAATAGAAACATTTTTGCAATATACATCCATTAGCAAAATTGTTTCCAGTAAAAAATTATTTCTGTTTTCCAGCGGCATACGCACATATGCTGTGAGGACCAATGCACAAATATCAAGCTTTGAGAGCTGGTGTGTATTGTGTATGTGAAGACATTGAGGGCGATTTATCAAGCTGAGGCAGACAGGGGCGCACATACGCGCCCCTGTTTGCCGCATATCGCCCCTGGCGGGCTGAATTCCCCATTGCACACAATCGTTATTTTGCGCTTGTGTGCAATCCCGCCCCTGACCGCGCACAGCCAATCACACGCGGGCAGGAGCTGTCAATCTCCCCGGACGGACTAGACCGAATTTCACCACTTTAGAGGTGAAGAAAGATTAGGGCAGCAGCGGTCTGATGACCACTGCTTGTTAAATACGGCGTGCAGGTTGTCTTGTGAGAACCTGCAGCCGTAGTGGGTCAAAAGACTTGCGAAGCCATTAATAAATCGACTATTTAAAGGGACAGTATACTGTAAAATTGTTTCTACCGTAATGTGTTTTCAATAACTTGTTATACCAGCTTCAAAGTATACAAATGCATTATATATTGCTCATATTTGTTTATTTTTTAATTTGAAATAGCTGGTTTTGTTCTTTGAAACCACAACCCATAAAGAGGACCTGGTTTTCTTTGTGTACACAACCAATCAAAAAGGGTTCAGTGAAGTCAGATATCCTTAGTTTATCACTTTCTGTACACACACTTTATATTATCTCTGTAAACCAAAGCTCAATACTTAGAACTGAGATTTTAAAATGTTATTGCTGATCTCTTCTACCTCCTACTGGGAATGTAATCTCTTCTGCTGTCTATTCTTTAACCCCTTGTTTCTTAACAGCCAGGCCACAGCCCAGTACGGGGCCTTGACAGCCCTCCTGGTGGGCCACGACCTAATTAAAGCTAATGACAGCACTATTTTTATTGTTTGAAGACAATAGTTCTTGTAGATCACTGCATCACACATATATACATTGCACTGTAATTCCCCATTTTCACTATCTTTTATGCCCCCTCCTGGGGGGGTTCAAGGGGGGGGGGCCAAAGCCCCCCTTGTAAACCTCATTCCCCAAGGTTCCCTTGGGGTGGGTGCCAGAGGATTGGCGGGGCGCCCCCCTTCAACCCCTCAGGCAGAGGCAAAAAAAAAATAATGTACATGGGCTTTATCTAGAAGCGTTTGGGTAATCCTAAGATTACCCGGGTAAAGAGATATATATATATATATATATATATATATCTCAAACCGGCCTTGAGTTTATTTGGTTTGAGAACCACTGCTTTTACCTATAGTGGAGTATAGAACCTTAAAATAAGCTATTTCAAATGCCGAAATAAAGGCAAAGCAGCTATTTGTAAACAATTTAATACACTCCAGCAGGTAAAATGAATAATTGGAAACAAATTGAAGTGGAGAAAATGGACCGCTAAAAACTATCCCTTTAGTATGTGTAATACAAGCCACTACAGACTGAAGGTGTAGCATTTGGCTACTGGTACACAGTCCAGGCCTCACAGCATATGTGAGTATGCCACTAAAACATGTAACTTTTACTAGAAGCATTTTTACTAATGGATTTTGCAATAATGCTTTGTTTTATTATTGAAATACACCAAGGCACATTTTACTTTTTGACATTTCTATACTTTTAAGTCCTTTTGAGACTATACAACTCACACAAAGCCCCTTTCCCAAACATACAATGTCTAATTTGACAATATATCATGGAAGAGAGTTGCTAAAACAAATCAGGCTGCCTGCAACACATGACTATGGGGCCTACAGTCAGTAAATAACCTAACACTGGTTATCTCCCCTACTAACAGGTTCAACTGAGGATCTCTAACAACTAGGGGGACTCATTTTGTGACCCTTCATATTCGTGTACCTAAGCTAATGAACGGTAACAACAAATTAAAAGTTTCGTTATTACAGCTAATCCGTTACTTTGGTTGGTTATGACAATACACAGATGTCACATACCCTTACTCGTTAAATGCATTATCACGTTACTATACAGATACACAAACTGTTCACCGTCACCCCCCGTTACAACCACTAACGTATCTCATTCTCACCTCCCAGACTACCAGTCCCGCCCTCTCCCGGTAAGTTTCTTCCGTGCGCCTCTCCAAAAGTTCGCGCGCCGAGATCACTTCCGCTTCCGGGGGCTGGCAGGTTGGTTCCACTTTCGTTTCCTTAGCAACAGATGCTGAGATAACTTGAACTCAAGTTGATGATGTGGTTGGTTGTGACATTAATAATAATAATAAATACAACTATTGAGGGTGAACTTTATTTCTGAGCATGTGTGAGACGTTTACAAAGCGATATTTTGTCACATTGATTTATTGTCCCAGTTTATATTTAGCACTTTTTTTTTTTTACATTTTTAAAAAGAGAATCAACAGGAAAGTGATAAAGTTATCAAGTACTGTTTAGAAGAATGTAAGTTTTTATAACTTATTTTTTTTAAAAATCAGTTTCTCAATGATGTTTGCCTAAATGCCCATTCAACTCCAAAAAATACTGAACAAGAGCAGTAGCCTGGGGGGGGGGGGGCAGTAGATGGATTAAATGGTTTGTTCAGTAGGGGGTAAGCTGCTTAACACAAAGCTACTGGAGGATCTGTAGGTGACTGGGTATTGGTGTTAGGTGGGGTCATACAATGGCACTCCCCAGATCTTTAGGTCTGACCTTTGACCCGGGCATGATATGTTTCACAATTATTTTTTTCCCATGGCTGCCACTCAAGGGACTTTAAAGGGGCATGAAACCCAAAAATGTTTTTTCGTGATTCAGATAAAGCATACAAATTTAGACAACTTTCCAATTTACTTCTATTATACAATGTGCTTCATTCTCTTGGTATCCTTTGCTAAAAGAATATCTTAGTAGTGTCAGGAGCAGCAATGCATTACTGGGAGCTATCTGCTGATTGGTGGCAGCACATATTTGCCTCTTGTGATTGGCTCACCAGATGTGTTCAGCTAGATCCCAGTAGTGCATTGCTGCTCCTTCAACAATGGATACTAAGAGTACAAAGCAAATTTGATAATATAAGTAAATTGGAAAGTTGTTTAAAATGTTATGATCTCTCTGAATTCTGAAAATAAAATGTGGGTTTCAAGCCCCTTTAAGTATAGGTTTGCGCTGAACAGTTTGCTAAAATATATTAGACAGCCCGGTTGAATACTGGACACATAGTGACCATACTGGTCATATGACCACACTAGACTTGTGATCAGACCTCTAATGCCCTAAAGTTCATGTCAGTTGCATGCCCACAATGACCCTCAGATTATACCTGTAGCATACGTAGGCCCTGTCAAACATATGTACAAATCAGACCATACATTGCACCTCATACTACACTTGAGAACCTTGAAAATACTTATTTGTCTGATATTTGAATTTGCATAATAGTTATTAAAAATATTATAAACTTATACATTTTTATTAATATGATTTATTTTGAATAAAAAAAAGTGTTTATGTGTGTGTAATACTTTATTTTAATGTGTTTGTAATGTGTTTTGTGCAACTTTTTTTAACCCTTATAGTTTACTTAAGGTCTGAAGTTGCGCTACATATTTTAGCACAGTTTCCACTTTCGCTCAAGAGCTAACTATAACTTTCAACTTGTAATGCCAGCACAAATTAGCAGGGTCGCAATGTCCATTGAAAGTAATGGTTGCGCTCAAGCAAAGTTAATGCACTTTACCATGGACTTGTGATTCCAAAGTTGCGCTCTAATGGTAGCGCAGTCAAGCAAAACTGGTTATCTTGTTGCACTATTGTTAGCGCACCACTTGTAATCTAGCCCAAAATTTCAAACGCCTATTCTAAAATACCATCATGAATTAACACTTTCATATCATTTAGGAAACCCCAAAACTATACCTTATCATGTTGGACAAGCTTCAATTACAGTGTAAAAACCAATATCATACAAACAATAAAAAGTCACAACCGGCAATCTGGACCCTGGCAAACACACCAGTCTGTTACTGTACCAAAATTACTCAATGCACCAGTGTGATCCCCAGGACCCCCCTGGCTAATTCTACTGATCATCCAGCTAACATTAAGCTAAAATTAGCTCATATTCATTTTTTCAATGTTTATTTCACAAATTATAATTAAAAAAAATTCTGTTAAATTATTAAAATTTGGCTTTGGATAGCTTTAAGGGATATGAAACCCAAACAAATTATTTTGTGATTCAGACCATTTTTAAAAAGTTTCCTATTTGCTTCATTACCATAATATTCTGTGTTGAGAAATGGAAAAAGAGGGTGCCTACCAGCGCTAGACTTAGTAAACTCCTGTGGCTCCTAAAAGCAAAGGGTCCGTAGCTAACCCTTGAGAAGAGAAAAGATTGTAGGAAAGATGCTAAGCAGCGCCTAATTTATGTTAAGGCAAGGATCTGGAACACTACATGGTAGGAAATAGTGCTGCCCTCTAGTGCTCTAGCAAATGGATAACATTCTTGCAAAACTGCTGCCATATAGTGCTCTAGAAATGGGCAGACTCCTAAACATACGTCCCTGCTTTTCAACAAAAGATACCAAGAAAATGGATAATAGAAGTAAATTAGAAAGTTGTTTCATATCCCTTTAATAAACATTTATAAAATAACAGAAAATGTTACAAAATTGCAAAGTATTACACTACCTCTGCCTGGCTACTTTATAATACCAAAGGACTGACAACATTTTCCATGGAGAACACTGCTCTTTGCAGACAGGGACTTTTCCAACATCACTAAAACAAGCAGTTCTCTGTCCTCTCCAAAACAAAAGCCTTCTCTGAATCCAGGCTGGATTGAGAATTATAGGCCCATCTAAAACCTTTTTTTCCTAGGGAAAGTCATAGAGAAAGTTGCTACAACTCAACTAGAAGTGTGGCTGTCAGCAAACAACATTTATGACTCATGAGGCATTCCAGTGAGGTTTCAGGACAAGGCATCGTACGTGCGCTGGCACAGGAACTAAATGATCTCTTAGGCCTCGATTTATTAAGCCGTGGTGGACAGTGGCGTACATATGCGCCCCTGTCTGCCCCAACTCGCCTCTGGTGGGAAGCAATCCGCTGAAGGCATTCAGTCAGACGAGACCGGGGAGATTAAAATTCTCCACCTAAGAAGTGGAGAAGAGGGTAGGAAGCAGCGGTCTGATGGCCGCTACAATATATCATCGGTATATTGATGATGTTATTATCCTGTGGAAAGGTACCCAAGTAGAGAAAGATGAATTTTTTAAGTATATAAATACAAATGATCTTAATCTTAAATTTGTGGGGAATTCATCTCAGAAATCCATTGAGTTTTTGGATTTGAATCTATTTGTAGATAAAGATAATAGGGTGGCAGTATCTAACTATTGTAAACCCACAGATAAGAACAGCTTTTTGGATGCAAATAGTGCGCATAAAAAGAGTTGGGTTAAGAATGTGCCCTATGGCCAGTATATTAGAATAAGACGCAACTGTACTCACTTGGAAGATTTTCATAAAGAAGTATCTATTCTAGACAAAAAATTCTTAGAAAAAGGATATGATCCATCACTAGTAGATAAATCAAAGAATAGGGCCTTAGAGACTAACAGGGTACATCTGGTCACCAGTTCCCAAAAACCACGGATTGTTGAGAGTGGTTACTCAGATAATTTCATGACTACCTATTCAGAAGGGGCTCCCCTTCTACAAAAAATTCTCAGAAAACATTGGAGCATCCTAAAATCTGATCTTGTTTTGGGTCCCCATATTGAGGATGCCCCAAGAACTATTTATAGAAGAAACAGGAATCTCAAAAATGTGTTAGCTCCCAGTAAATTAAGACCAATTGCATCAGCTAATACGAAGGAAGGTTGGTTACAACAGAGTAGAGGGACATTTAAATGTGGCAAAACAGTCTGTAATATGTGTAAACACATAAATAGTGATACAGTATTTTTTAATTCACAGAAAACACATACGTTTGATATCAAAAGTAAATGTAATTGTGAGTCTAAATACGTGGTGTATTTGCTCACTTGTGGGTGTGGCCTCCTTTATGTGGGCCGCACCAAAAGAAATATTAGGACTAGGGTCAATGAACACCTCTATAATATTATTAATACTAAAGACCCCACTAAGAAACCAGTCAAACATAGTATACCATGTCATTTTTTTGAATTTCATAACGGGGATCCTGCCTCTTTAACTGTCCAAGTTATTGATTTTATTTCATCATCTGTGAATGACAGACTGTTGAGATTAAGGAAGCAGGAGTCCTTTTGGATTTTCAAATTGGACACTTTGAAACCAAAGGGATTAAATGTAAATTTAGATATTCAGGCATTTATGTAAATGTTTTACAGATAAAGCAGAATTTTATTTTATTTATTGTTAAATGTAATTTTACAATGATGTGAATATATTGAATGTATAGGTTGTGTTTACATTAGTGTGTTTTTAATATTGTTGCATTTTTTTTCATATATTCTTGTGTTAGTTTACAGGAACAACATGCTATTTCTGCCTAGAAGGGTTTTGTTTTTTGGCTAGAGGTCTGTGTATAAGTATCCTAGGCAACATCACAAAAATTTCTTAATGGACTTCTAACTGGGATTGTTATTGGACAATAACCAGGAACGGACAGGTTTAAAAGGTGCACGCATCTGTGGACAAACATCCGCATTGCTGAAATCCTCCTTGAAGAAGTTCGACTGTCATCAAATGAAACGCATAGAGGTGCTAAGGGGAATACGAATACAAACAGTGTTCAGTCCAGCACTCAACGGTCAGATGCAGGTCACTCAGGAGGCTCACTCCAGACTCCAACAGTATAAACAATAATTCCAAGGCGAGTGACAGCAGTAGATAAGTTTATTAGAAAACTTTACACAGTGACAAGTAGCAGCGACGTTTCGGAATTAAGCATGATTAAGGAAGTTAATTTCCGAAATGTCGCTGCTACTTGTCACTGTGTAAAGTTTTCTAATAAACTTATCTACTGCTGTCACTCGCCTTGGAATTATTGCTAAGGGGAATACACCAGGTGACGTACTTCCGGTGTCTGTTCAAGTTACTGCTTACACGGGACTCCAGTGTGGTCGTATCCGGACGCTGATACAAGGACACTCAGCGGAGCTGCCATTTGTTTTTTCCAGTGCAGCGCTACCTGTATATCCACACACTTGTGCCTGTGGTTGCTATATCTAGTGGGACTACCGGAGGGGGGTTTCCTGAGCATGTCAATGCTTATTTATGTGTAAGTAAGCATTTGTTATTTTGAATTTGTTATTAATAAATCACCTGAAACGGATTTGCGCTTTTTCTTTTTCACCAGAAACTTGTTTTTACCACTGATTGGACTGAGGAATACCAAACTTAAAGGAGCTGCATCCGGTTTTCATCCAATTTTATCTCATTTATGGACTAAGTATCGTTTTTTCATTTTATTTTTTAACATCTATTTTTATAATCACATTTTTAATAGTGTATGTATCATATGGATTCTATTTATATTTTATGACTCCGCATCAGTCGTTTATCTAGTATTGTTTTATATATTTCTGTATATTATTGTTACATGAATTTATGGGTTTGCGGTATATATTGACTCAGGCATATTAAATCTTAATCTTAGGGGGGTAAATCCACTAGGGCATAAATTTGGGTATTGATTCAAGCGCTTATTTATTCTTTGTTTGTTATTATAGCTACTTGATAAATACTGACTGCAGGTTTTCTTGTGAGAACCTGAAGTCAAACGGAGGAGAAGGGCTTAATAAATCCAGCCCTTAAAGGGACAGTAAACACCAGAATTTTTGTTGTTTAAAAAGGTAGATAATCCCTTTATTACCCATTCCCCAATTTTGCATAACCAACACAGTTATAATAATATACTTTTTACCTCTGTGATTACCTTGTATCATTGCCTCTGCAAACTGCCCCCTTATTTCAGTTGTTTTGACAGACATGCATTTTTAGCCAATCAGTGCTTGCTCTTAGGAGCTTCACGTGCCGGAGCTCAATGTTATCTATATGAAACACATGAACTAACGCCCTCTAGTGGTGAAAAACTGTCAAAATGCTTTCCGATTAGAGGCAGTCTTCAAGGTCTAAGAAATTAGCACATGAACTTCCTAGATTTAGCTTTCAACTAAGAATACCAAGAGAACAAAGCAAAATTGGTAATAAAAGTAAATTGGAAAGTTGTTTAAAATTGCATGCCCTATTTAAATCATGTTTTTTTTTTTGTGTGACTTTACTGTCCCTTTAATGACAAAAGGGGGGAGTGTTCAGTTCAGTACTAGTTCTCCTTGACCTCTCTGCTGCATTTGATAAAGGGGAACCATGACATTTTATTAAACCACCTGCAGAATGTCTGTGGGTTGGATGATAAAGTCCTAAATTGGTAGGCTGACCATATTGCCGCTTTAAAAAGGGACACATATGAAAAATACATATGTCAGGGCTGTTTTCAGAGCTTTTTAAAGAAATGGTTTTGTATAAGAACCCTCACATATGTATTTTTCATATGTGTTCCTTCTTAAAGCGGCAATATGGTCAGCCTATAAATTGGTTCATATCTTTTCTATCTGACAGAACCCAGAGAGTGTAATCTGGTGTATATTCCTCTGCACCTGTCCCCTTGGCGTGTAAAGTTCCAAAGGGTCTTATCTCCCATGTCACTTGCAGTATATATGCTGCCAATAGGAGATCTTATAAGGCAACTATCATTATGCAGACAACATGCAAATATACATCTCATTAAAGCTGAAAAAAAGAGTTTACTATTTACCTCTGTTAACAAATTTACTTTGTTCTCTTGTTATCCTCGTTTGAAAAGCATACCTAGGTATTCTTAGGTGTATCTATGCACTACTGAGTGATTAGTGACTTCAAATATATTTCTCTTGTCATTGGCTCACCCAATGGATTCAGCAATTTCCCAGTACTGCAAAAACAGTTAAAAAATTAAAATACTAATAAATATGGACAAACTTGTCAGCTTTGAACTGATGAGGTGAGATACAGGGACAGTAGAGTCTTTATGAAATCAGTGTGCTTGAACAAGGTCTAGGTGACCCCCCCCCAACCATACCACGTCTGAAACGTCTTTGTGACACCTCTCATTCTATACAGCGAGACCACTTAAAGGAACATAAAACCCAACATTTTTGTTTTATGATTCAGATAGAACATACCATTTTAAACAACTTTCTAATTTACTTCTTTTATCAATTTTCCCTCGTTCTGTTGGTATCTTTGGTTGAAAAGCAGGGTCAGGAGCATGTTTGAAGCACTAGATGTCAGCCTTTTACAAGAATGTTACAGATATGCAAGAGCAGTACATGGCATCACTATTTCCTGCCATATAGTACTCCAAACCCCTACCGAGGTATCTCTTCAACAAAGAAAACCACGAGAACAAAGCAAATTTGATAATAGAAGTAAACTGGAAAAAAATTTAAATTGTATGTTCTGTCTAAATAACAGAGGAAAATGTTTGTGTTTCATATCCCTTTAACTTTAAAGGGATACTAACCCCAATTTTTTTATTTCATGATTCAAATAGAGCAGGCAATTTTAAGCAACTTTCTAATTTACTCCTACTATTAAATTTTCTTTGTTCTCTTGCTATCTTTATTCAAAAAGCAGAAATTTAAAGCTTACCCAGATAGCAAGGATAACTTGCCACAAACTTGTAGCAAATTTTCACTTTAAGTCTGCTTAACTTGCTGCAAGTTTGAACTGGCAAGTGTGTTTACTTGCAGCATAACTGCTGCACAAGTTCTAGTTGACGCTTTTTCAACTTGCAGCAATTTTTCGTGGCAAGTCTCTAGCAAGAGGTGATTTGTAATTTTGAGACAAGTCAGCAGCAAGAGCTCTACAAGTCTCCTGCAAATATTTGTTAAGTCAACAACAAAAGCTCTGCAAGTTTCCTGCAAATGTTTGACAAGTCAACAACAAAAGCTCTGCAAGTTTCCTGCAAATGTTTGACAAGTCAACAGCAAGAGCTCTGCAAGTTTCCTGCAAACGTTTGACAAGTCAACAACAAAAGCTCTGCAAGTTTCCTGCAAATGTTTGACAAGTCAACAGCAAGAGCTCTGCAAGTCTCCTGCAATTTTCTGACAAGTCAACAGCAAGAGCTCTGCAAGTCATCTTTAATATGCTGACAAGTTGATAGCAAGGGCTCTGCAATTCTGTTGCAAATCTCAGACAACTCAATAGTAAGAGTGCTGTAAGTCTGTGGCAAATCTCTGACATGTATGTCACAATTAAGTGCAGTGTCTGTCACAAGTGTTTGCCATAAGAGCACGGCAAATGTACTGTTATATGTGTAGATTATAATTACAAATTAATAATTTGTTAATATTAAAATGTTTTTTTCTTCAAAAGTTAGTTTATGTAAGTTATTTGTATGAATTTAATTTCAGAGTTGTAGCTATATATTATCTGAGAGAATATACTATGTCAGGTAATATATTACTTGAAGTATTGTAATATTAGTGTTATAGCACAAATATCATTATCTCAGTTACAGTAGGACAGGCTTTAAGGCATTCTGCTTATACAGCCATTGTCAGGTCTGCCCATGTTCGATATGTTTAATGCTTGTACCTCTATTTCAGAGGTTTTTGACAGCATTGTGCGTACTGAATATGTATAAGGCCTAGTTCTATTGTGCACATATTATATGAAAATACAAACATCTTATTAGGTTTTTATATGCATTTACAAATAAAGAAGTCTATCGCCTAGATTACGAGTTTTGCGTTAGAGGCTGTGCGGTGCTAATAAGCAGTTTTCCCTCATCGCTACAGCGCTGGTATTATGAGTTTTTACAAACCCGACGTTAAAAGACAAGAAGTAAGCGTTGAGCAAAATTTTGCTCATTACCGCACTCCAATACCAGCGCTGCTTACGTTAGCGGTGAGCTGGTGAAACGTGCTCGTGCACAATTACCCCATAGGAATCAACGGAGAGAGCTGGCTGAAAAAAAGTCTAACACCTGCAAAAAAGCAGCGTTTAGCTCCTAACGCAGCCCCATTGATTCCTATGGGGAAATACATTTTATGTCTACACCTAACACCCTAACATGAACCCCGAGTCTAAACACCCCTAATCTTACACTTATTAACCCCTAATCTGCCGTCCCTGACATCGCCGACACCTATATTATACTTATTAACCCCTAATCTGCCGCCCCCAACGTCGCCACCACTATAAAAAACATATTACCCCCTAAACCGTCGCACACCCGCCTCGCAAACATTAGTTATAAATTATTAACCCCTAATCTGCCGGCCCTAACATCGCCGCCACCTACCTACATTTATTAACCCCTAATCTGCCGCCCCCAACGTCGCCGCCACTATATTAAAGTTATTAACCCCTAAACCTAAGACTAACTCTAAACCTAACACCGCCTAACTTAAATATAATTTAAACAAATCTAAAGAAAATTACTACAATTAACTAAATAATTCCTATTTAAAACTAAATACTTACCTATTAAATAAACCCTAAGATAGCTACAATATAACTAATAGTTACATTGTATCTAGCTTAGGGTTTATTTTTATTTTACAGGCAATTTTGTATTTATTTTAACTAGGTACAATAGTTTTTAAATAGTTATTAACTATTTAATAACTACCTAGTTAAAATAAAGACAAATTTACCTGTAAAATAAAACCTAACCTAAGTTACAATTACACCTAACACTACCCTACAATTAAATTAATTCCCTACATTAAATACAATTAATTACAATTAAATAAAATTATCTAAAGTACAAAAACCCCCCCCCACTAAATTACAAAAAATAATAAACAAATTACAAGATTTTTAAACTAATTACACCTAATCTAATCCCCTAACAAAATAAAAAAGCCCCCCCAAAATTAAAAAAAGTCCTACCCTACACTAAATTACAAATAGCCCCCCCAACATTAAAACCCACCACCCACACAACCAACCCTACTCTAAAACCCACCCAATCCCCCCTTAAAAAAACCTAACACTAACCCCTTGAAGATCACCTTACCGGGAGAAGTCTTCACCCAACCGGGCCAAAGTCCTCAACGAAAGCCGGGAGAAGTCTTCATCCAAGCCGGGCGAAGTGGTCCTCCAGACGGGCAGAAGTCTTCATCCAGATGGCATCTTCTATCTTCATCCATCCGGCACGGAGCGGGTCCATCTTGAAGACATCCGACGTGGAGCATCCTCTTCTTCCGACATCTTCTTACTAAATGACGGTTCCTTTAAGTGAGGTCATCCAAGATGGCGTCTCTTCAATTCCAATCGGAATTTAGTGGGGGGGCTTTTTGTACTTTAGATAATTTTATTTAATTGTAATTCATTTTATTTAATGTAGGGAATTAATTTAATTGTAGGGTAGTGTTAGGTGTAATTGTAACTTAGGTTAGGTTTTATTTACAGGTAAATTTGTCTTTATTTTAACTAGGTAGTTATTAAATAGTTAATAACTATTTAATAACTATTGTACCTAGTTAAAATATATACAAAATTGCCTATAAAATAAAAATAAACCCTAAGATAGATACAATGCAACTATTAGTTATATTGTAGCTATTTTAGGGTTTATTTTATAGGTAAGTATTTAGTTTTAAATAGGAATTATTTAGTTAATTGTAGTAATTATCTTTAGATTTATTTAAATTATATTTCAGTTAGTGGGGGTTAGGGTTAGACTTAGGTTTAGGGGTTAATAACTTTAATATAGTGGTGGCGACGTTGGGGCGGCAGATTAGGGGTTAATAAATGTAGGTAGGTGGCGGCGATGTTAGGGACGGCAGATTAGGGGTTAATAATATTTAACTAGTGTTTGCGAGGCGGGAGTGCAGCAGTTTAAAAATTAATATATTTATTATAGTGGCGGCAATGTCCGGTTCGGCAGATTAGGGGTTAAAATTTTTATTTTAGTTTATTTTACTTTCTGTCTCTTTGTGTTGAAAATTAATTTAAAAAGCATGTGATTAGAGGCAGCCCTCAAAGGCTTAGAAATTAGCATATGAGCCTACCTATGTTTAGTTTAAACTAAGAATACCAAGAGAAAAAAGCAAATTTGATGATAAAAGTAAATTGGAAAGTTGATTAAGTCCTATCTGAATAATGAAAGTTTAAATTTGACTAGACTGTCCCTTTAATAGGTAGTTTATGGGTGTTAGTGTACTTTTTAGCACTTTAGTTAAGAGTTTTATGCTACGGCGTTAACTACTGACTTTTAAATGCGGTACCTGTCTTGACAGTAGAGGGTCTACCGCTCACTTTTTGTCAGACTCGTAATACCGGCGCTATGCAAGTCCCATTGAAAATATAGGATACGCAATTGACGTAAGTGGATTTGCGGTATTTCCAAGTCTGGCCAAAAAAGTGAACGGTACACCTGTACCTGCAAGACTCGTAATACCAGCGGGCGTTAAAAAGCAGCGTTAGGACCAGCCAACGCTGCTTTTTAAGCCTAACACACAACTCGTAATCTAGCCGTATGTTTCTTTGTTCTACTTACAGCGATTTTGGTGGGGGTCTGGAATCTAACCCGCTGTATGATTTGGGCCCTGCTTTAATATATATAAACTTGGAAAATAATGTTTTTACATTTTTACTTGATTTTTTTTTAATTGTTTCTGAATAATAGTTTTACAATTATTACCTTATCTATTTTGGTTACAGTTATATAAAACATGAGCCTATGGAAGCGCAGTCTCGTGAACGCAATGCTTCCTAACAATGGGAACGTGTTCGATTAACTTGTAATACGCTAATTTAGTGCTCCACTTGTAATCTAGCCTTAATTGTTTAACCATTAGTTGCATATTACTGAAGAACTGAAAATACCAAATGGAGCAGTCATGTTGGAGCTTAAATATGGGTGGTACCACTTATTGTTCTTATGACAGGGATGGTTCTTTTTTGACAGGATTTCTTATTCATTAAAATTTGAATTGACATTACTTGATAATGCCATAAAATCCAACCATTTACCAGGATCAATTATGTCACAAAGGAGCACCCCTGTTTAGATGGAACATTCTTGTCAAAAGGTCAGCTCTATCCAAGCACAGAGATACTGTAACTCCAACATGGCTGCTCTCTTTATGCTCTCTAGTGCTGTAGCAAAAAGCATCTACAAATCAAACAATATGTTTTTATGTAAAAAGACAAACACATCACACAGCACGAGGAGCATTCGGGAAGTGAAAAAAATACTCTTCTGCTGTATAATATCCATATAAACCTGTTGTATAAACATAAATAAAATAATTTGAAAATTCACGAGGGGAATTAAACAAGAATAAACAATATCACCCACCTAGGACAACAAACAACTCTTGTGTGTGCTTGGTTAAGCCAATCTCCAATGATTTTTTCATTTTATGGTCGGTGATATCTTTAAAAGACCTTTCGACAAGTTTCTGTAATGGAAAAAAAAAAACATTAATTAAATGAGTATAAGTTAGATATGAAGTACAGTATATTCAGAAATAAGTGTGTCCCCTGTTAAAGTGACAAGATACACTTTGAGAATATAATGGCAATTGCTTAATTATACATAATATATATATATATATATATATATATATATATATATATATATATATATATATATAATTATATATATATATATATATATATATATATATATACACATACACACACACACATACATACATACACACATACACCATACACATATATACACACACACTTTATTTTTTTATTTTTGTTATTGTTAAATTGTTTATGCAAACACTTTTCAGTGGCTAAACTTCACCTACAGTTTTCCTTATTTGGAGGAGCTAATCCCACTATACTTCATGTGATAATCACTCTAGTCACTGTCAGAAACCCTTTTTTGTATGTTCTCACAAATCCACTGCTAAAGCCAATTAAAGAGATGTAGATTTCTGGTCATGTGACATCTGAACCCTGTATTACCTATTATCATCATAGTAAAAACCCATAATATTCATAGTTAAAAGTTAATTAAAATCAAAAGATGCATAGTTTAGGTGAGGAAAATTAAACATTTCGGGACAGATTACGAGTGAAACGCAAATGAAAGATTCTGATCAAGTGTTTATTGCACTAGAAGCTTTTTGAGCTTGTCGGGTTGCGCTCAAATTACGAGTTGAAAATAAACGGTTTTCGCTATCACGCTAACCTAACAAGCGAAAAACGCAGTGTCACTGATACCAGACAGCCAAGGCTACCCCCACCCCCCTTACTGCCTGGCTGACTCATTTTTACATCAGATTTGGCCATTTCATGGCTTACGGGATCTCACTGGCTCTTGCTATATGTTGTTTTGCTATGTTGTATCTTGTAAGAGAAGAGCTGATCTGTGACCGGCGAAAACTCTTCTTGGCTGGCATGGCTCCTGGAACTGAATATAGCATTAATATGCTTTTACATGTATTCATCTACTTAACTGCAAAGGGTTCCAATGCACAAAACTATGTCTATACATATGTATTTATGTGTTTATATGTGTGTATATGTAAATACATATGTACACACACACACATATACTATATATATATATAAATACACACACATACATATATACATCTTTAGACATGTAAATGTATGTTTGTCTATGTTAAAGGGGCATGGAACCAACATTTTTCTTTTTCTTATTTTTCATTATTCAAATGCAATAACTTTCCAATGTACTTATTTTATCCAATTTGCTTCACTCTCTTTGTATCCTTTTGTGAAGGAGCAGCTATGCACTACTGGGAGCATTCTGAAGACATCTTATGAACCACCGAAAAGAGGCATTTTTGTGCAGCCACCAATCAGCAACTAGCTCCCAGTAATGCATTGCTGCTGTTGAGCCTACCTATATATGATTTTCAACAAAGGATACCAAGAGATTGAAGCAATTTAGATAATAGAAGCAAATTGGAAAGTTGTCGGAATCACAAAATACATTTTTGGGGTTTTATGCCCCTTTAAAAACCTTTGCAGCCTTTTTTTTTTTTCTAAAACCTGAGATCTCATATTTTTGAGCCTTTATAGCTTTTGTGTGCAATATTTTTTTGAATAATTTTTATTAGACAGTGTTATTTTAAATGTAAGTGTACTCTGTAATGCATTTTTATGTGTTTTGTGTAACTTTTATGTTCCGCGAAACAGTTAACCAGAGCTCTGAAGACGCGATAATCATTCTAGTGTAAATCGTGACCGTGCTCTAGCGATCGCATCTACTTTCAACTTGTAATACCAGCAGTAAGCCCGATGAGTGCAAACACCCACGATAAACCCCTTATCGCTCGGGCACAAACATTTTTGTTCCATTCGTAATCTGACCCTTATTCAGGAACTTAAAGGGACATTAAACCCCAAATTTTTCTTTCATGATTCAGATAGAGAATACAATTTTTAAAAAGTTTCCAATTTACTTATATTATCAAATTTATTTCATTCTCATGTTATTCATTGTTGAAGAGATACCTAGGTAGGTTGTGTGCACATGCCTGAAGCACCACATGACAGGAAATAGTGCTGCCATCTAGTGCTCCTGCTAATGTGTAACATTGTTGCAAAACTGCTGCCATATAGTGCTGCAGACACGTGCACACTCTTGAGCTTACATTTTTGGTTTTCAACAATGGATAACAAGAAACCGAAAAAAATAGGATAATAGAAGTAAATTAGAACGTTGTTTAAAATTTTATGTTCTATCTAAATCATGAAAGAAAAAAAATTGGGTTTTATGTCCCTTTAAAGAAAAATTAAAAACTACAGAAAATCTAAGTAAGAATTCTTAGCATACTTCCTAAAAGTTGTAGTTTATCAAAACTACAGACTAAATGTAAGGCTAGCCAGTACATGGTTAACATAAAAACTACAGAATAAATGTAAGGCTAGCCAGTACATGGTTAACATAAAAACTACAGAATAAATGTAAGGCTAGCCAGTACATGGTTAACATAAAAACTACAGAATAAATGTAAGGCTAGCCAGTACATGGTTAACATAAAAATACAGAATAAATGTAAGGCTAGCCAGTACATGGTTAACATAAAAACTACAGAATAAATGTAATGCTAGCCAGTACATGGTTAACATAAAAACTACAGAATAAATGTAATGCTAGCCAGTACATGGTTAACATAAAAACTACAGAATAAATGTAAGGCTAGCCAGTACATGGTTAACATAAAAACTACAGAATAAATGTAAGGCTAGCCAGTACATGGTTAACATAAAAACTACAGAATAAATGTAAGGCTAGCCAGTACATG
The DNA here is from genome assembly GCF_027579735.1 of Bombina bombina. Taxonomy (NCBI): domain Eukaryota; kingdom Metazoa; phylum Chordata; class Amphibia; order Anura; family Bombinatoridae; genus Bombina; species Bombina bombina. Next base: position 64,618,816 of record NC_069509.1, read on the forward strand.
GTTAACATAAAAATACAGAATAAATGTAAGGCTATCTAGTACATGGTTAACATAAAAACTACAGAATAAATGTAAGGCTAGTCAGTACATGGTTAACATAAAAATACAGAATAAATGTAAGGCTAGCCAGTACATGGTTAACATAAAAACTACAGAATAAATGTAATGCTAGCCAGTACATGGTTAACATAAAAACTACAGAATAAATGTAAGGCTAGCCAGTACATGGTTAACATAAAAATACAGAATAAATGTAAGGCTAGCCAGTACATGGTTAACATAAAAACTACAGAATAAATGTAAGGCTAGCCATTACATGGTTAACATAAAAATACAGAATAAATGTAAGGCTAGCCAGTACATGGTTAACATAAAAATACAGAATAAATGTAAGGCTAGCCAGTACATGGTTAACATAAAAATACAGAATAAATGTAAGGCTAGCCAGTACATGGTTAACATAAAAATACAGAATAAATGTAATGCTAGCCAGTACATGGTTAACATAAAAACTACAGAATAAATGTAAGGCTAGCCAGTATATGGTTAACATAAAAATACAGAATAAATGTAAGGCTAGCCAGTACATGGTTAACATAAAAATACAGAATAAATGTAAGGCTAGCCAGTACATGGTTAACATAAAAACTACAGAATAAATGTAATGCTAGCCAGTACATGGTTAACATAAAAATACAGAATAAATGTAAGGCTAGCCAGTACATGGTTAACATAAAAACTACAGACTAAATGTAATGCTAGCCAGTACATGGTTAACATAAAAACTACAGACTAAATGTAAGGCTAGCCAGTACATGGTTAACATAAAAATACAGAATAAATGTAATGCTAGCCAGTACATGGTTAACATAAAAATACAGAATAAATGTAAGGCTAGCCAGTACATGGTTAACATAAAAAATACAGAATAAATGTAAGGCTAGCCAGTACATGGTTAACATAAAAATGCAGAATAAATGTAATGCTAGCCAGTACATGGTTAACATAAAAATACAGAATAAATGTAAGGCTAGCCAGTACATGGTTAACATAAACATACAGAATAAATGTAAGGCTAGCCAGTACATGGTTAACATAAACATACAGAATAAATGTAAGGCTAGCCAGTACATGATTAACATAAAAATACAGAATAAATGTAAGGCTAGCCAGTACATGGTTAACATAAAAACTACAGAATAAATGTAAGGCTAGCCAGTACATGGTTAACATAAAAATACAGAATAAATGTAATGCTAGCCAGTACATGGTTAACATAAAAATACAGAATAAATGTAATGCTAGCCAGTACATAGTTAACATAAAAACTACAGAATAAATGTAAGGCTGGCCAGTACATGGTTAACATAAAAACTACAGAACAAATGTAAGGCTAGCCAGTACATGGTTAACATAAAAACTACAGAATAAATGTAAGGCTAGCCAGTACATAGTTAACATAAAAACTACAGAATAAATGTAAGGCTAGCCAGTACATGGTTAACATAAAAACTACAGAATAAATGTAAGGCTAGCCAGTACATAGTTAACATAAAAACTACAGAATAAATGTAAGGCTAGCCAGTACATAGTTAACATAAAAACTACAGAATAAATGTAAGGCTAGCCAGTACATAGTTAACATAAAAACTACAGAATAAATGTAAGGCTAGCCAGTACATAGTTAACATAAAAACTACAGAATAAATGTAAGGCTAGCCAGTACATGGTTAACATCAAAACTACAGAACAAATGTAAGGCTAGCCAGTACATGGTTAACATAAAAACTACAGAATAAATGTAAGGCTAGCCAGTACATGGTTAACATCAAAACTACAGAATAAATGTAAGGCTAGCCAGTACATGGTTAACATAAAAATACAGAATAAATGTAATGCTAGCCAGTACATAGTTAACATAAAAACTACAGAATAAATGTAAGGCTAGCCAGTACATGGTTAACATAAAAAACTACAGAATAAATGTAAGGCTAGCCAGTACATGGTTAACATAAAAACTACAGAATAAATGTAAGGCTAGCCAGTACATGGTTAACATAAAAACTACAGAATAAATGTAGGGCTAGCCAGTATCAGTGCTTTCCAAACTGTGTGTCGTGACACGTTAGTGTGTCAGCGGCAGTGTGTAGGTGTGTCCCTGCTTCAGCACTAATTTCTTTTAAGTTTAATTTTTTTTTTAATTTTTTGTTAGTTTCCGACTTTCCGCCTGCCTGCTACGCATATCACATGGTTGACACATGATTGATACCTAGTGGGTCACAGATAATCTTAACCTATTGGCGCAGCTCAATGGGAACTGAAACAATTCCCATTGGCGGCTTTGGCGGCACATTGGCTCCTGACTACACATGTAGTCTCCTCAATCGGCTCGTGACTGCATGTGTAGTCAGTGAGTGGGACAGCAGTGTGTTTGCAGCGCAGTCACTAGTCAGTTGGACTCGCAGAGCTCTGAGGGCAGCAGCTTAAACGCTGAGCAGAAGTCAAAGTGATTTGTTTTTTTGCAGCTAGCTCCCAGTAGTGCATTGCTGCTTCTGCTCTTGATATATGGATAGGAAGTGGTTAAAAATGCTTGATGATGAAATGTGAGTGTCTTTATCTAATATTCCACCAAATATTCAGAAACGGTGTTCATCCCATCAACCTCATACATCCCATTGAAATAGTAAGTAGCTATTGGTGTTATTAAAGTTTTTTAAATTCTTGCACATACATACTTACTGTTACTTGTAAATACATTTAGTTGTTATATAATTTATGTATGTGTCCGTATCTCTTAAAACAAGTTAGTTTAACCTCCTGTTTGCTAGTACAACTGAACTACTGTGTCGCAAAATGATGTAGGTCTAAAAAGTGTGTCACCAACATGAAAAGTTTGGAAAGCTCTACAGTACATGGTTAACATAAAAATACAGAATAAATGTAATGCAGGGCCTCGATCCGATATGCAGCATCGCCCGCAAAAGCCGGCGACGCTGAATTTTGCACGGGTTTGGTATCCTATATACGGCGTAACCTAGAAGTTACATTCGTATATTTCTGCCTTCGGCCGTAGTTTTTTGGCCCATAGGCAGGTATACCAAACCCGCGCAGTTTGGTATCCAATATACAGCGTAAGGACTTACGTGGCGAAAATGGAGAAATCTTACTCCATTTTCACCTCGCCACAAATTGCAGCCGTAGTAAGCCTTACACTGTCTATTGGAGCCCCGTAACTCCCTAAACTAGCTGCAAAATAAAACCTAACACCTAACGCATGCGCAATGTCTATCTACCTGTCAACCGCGATCTGCTAAATAAAACCTAACACCTAACGCATGCGCAATGTCTATCTACCTGTCAACCTTGATCCCCCGCCGCAATCCCTAATAAAGTATTTAACCCCTAAACCGCTGCTCCCGGACCCCGCCGCCACCTACATTAAAAGTATAACCCCCTAATGTGATCCCCCTACACCGTCACCAGCTACATTACATACCCCCTAATGTGAGCTCCTACCCCACCGCCAGCTATATTAAACTACCCCCTAATGTGAGCCCCTTATACCGCCGCCAGCTACATTAAACTACCCCCTAATGTGAGCTCCTACCCCGCCGCCAGCTACATTAAAATTATTAACCCCTAATCTAATCCCCCTACCCCGCCGCCAGCTATATTAAAATGATTAACCCCTAATTTAATCCCCTACCCCGCCTCCAGCTATATTAAATTAATTAACCCCTAATCTAATCCCCCTATACCGCTGCCAGCTATATTAAATACATTAACCCCTAATCTAATCTCCCTACACCGCCGCCACCTATATTAAATACATTAACCCCTAATCTAATCCCCCTAAAGTAATTACCTCTATTACCAGCCCTTAAAAGTGCCTTTTGCGTGACATTGCCCCAAAGTAACAGCTCTATTGTCAGCCCTTAAAAGGGCTTTTTGCGGGGCATTTCCCCAACGAAATCAGCTCTTTTACCAGCCCTTAAAAGGGCTTTTTGTGGGGCATTGTCACAAAGAAATCAGCTCTTTTGCATCTAATCTAAATCCCCCTACACTGCCGCCACCTATAATAAATGTATTAACCGCTAATCTAATCCCCCTACACTGCCGCCACCTATAATAAATGTATTAACCCCTAATCTAATCCCCCTACACCGCCGCCACCTATATTAAATAGATTAACCCCTAATCTAATCCCCCTATACCGCCGCCAGCTATATTAACTATATTAACCCTAATTATATTAGGGTTAATATAGTTAATATAGTTATTATATTATATATATTAACTATATTAACCCTAATTATATTAGGGTTAATATAGTTAATATCGTTATTATATTATATATATATTAAGTACAGTATAATAACCCTATCTAACTCTAACATCCCTAACTAAATTCTTATTAAAATAAATTTAATTAATATTAATATTATTAATTAAAATATTCCTATTTAAATCTAAATACTTACCTATAAAATAAACCCTAAGATAGCTACAATGTAATTAATAATTACATTGTAGCTATATTAGGGTTTATATTTATTTTGCAGGTAACTGGGTATTTATTTTAACTAGGTATAATAGCTATTAAATAGTTAATAACTATTTAATAGCTACCTAGTTAAAATAATTACCAATTTACCTGTAAAATAAATCCTAACCTAAGTTACAAATACACCTACACTATCAATAAATTAAATAAACTACAAATATCTAAACTAAAATACAATTAAATAAACTAAACTAAATTACAAAAAAAACAACACTAAATTACAAAAAATAAAAAAAGATTACAAGATTTTTAAGCTAATTACACCTATTCTAAGCCCCCTAATAAAATAATAAAGCCCCCCAAAATAAATAATTTTCCCTACCCTATTCTAAATTAAAAAAGTTAACAGCTCTATTACCTTACCAGCCCTTAAAAGGGCCTTTTGCGGGGCATGCCCCAAAGAAATCAGCTCTTTTGCCTGTAAAAAAAACACACAATACCACCCCCCAACATTACAACCCACCACCCACATACCCCTATTCTAAACCCACCCAAACCCCCTTAAAAATACCTAACACTACCCCCCTGAAGATCTCCCTACCTTGTCTTCACCCAGCCGGGCAGAACTCTTCATCCGATCCGGGCGATGTCTTCAATGAAGCGGCAGAGAAGAAGTCTTCCATCCGGGCAATGTCTTCAATCAAGCGGCAGAGAAGAAGTCTTCCATCCGGGCGATGCCAATCGGATTGAACTTGAATCTGATTGGCTGATTCAATCAGCCAATCAGATTTTTCTACCTTAATTCCGATTGGCTGATAGAATCCTATCAGCCAATCGGAATTCGACGGACGCCATCTTGGATGACGTCATTTAAAAGAACCTCATTCGTCGGGAAGTCGTTGTGCCGGATGGATGTTCCGCGTCGGAGGAGCGAAGAAAGAAGATTGAAGATGCCGCTTGGAAGAAAACTTCGCCCCGATGGAGGACCTCTTCTTTGCCGCTTGATTGAAGACATCGCCCACATGGAAGACTTCTTCTCTGCCGCTTGATTGAAGACATCGCCCGGATCGAATGAAGAGTTCTGCCCATTTTTTTAAGGGGGGTTTGGGTGGGTTTAGAATAGGAGTATGTGGGTGGTGGGTTGTAATGTTGGGGGGTGGTATTGTGTTTTTTTTACAGGCAAAAGAGCTGATTTCTTTGGGGAATGCCCCGCAAAAGGCCCTTTTAAGGGCTGGTACGGTAATAGAGCTGTTAACTTTTTTAATTTAGAATAGGGTAGGGAATATTTTTTATTTTGGGGGGCTTTATTATTTTATTAGGGGGCTTAGAATAGGTGTAATTAGCTTAAAAATCTTGTAATCTTTTTTTATTTTTTGTAATTTAGTGTTTGTTTTTTTTTGTAATTTAGTTTAGTTTATTTAATTGTATTTTAGTTTAGATATTTGTAGTTTATTTAATTTATTGATAGTGTAGGTGTATTTGTAACTTAGGTTAGGATTTATTTTACAGGTAAATTGGTAATTATTTTAACTAGGTAGCTATTAAATAGTTATTAACTATTTAATAGCTATTGTACCTAGTTAAAATAAATACCAAGTTACCTGTAAAATAAATATAAACCCTAATATAGCTACAATGTAATTATTAATTACATTGTAGCTATCTTAGGGTTTATTTTATAGGTAAGTATTTAGATTTAAATAGGAATATTTTAATTAATAATATTAATATTAATTAGATTTATTTTAATAAGAATTTAGTCAGGGATGTTAGAGTTAGATAGGGTTATTATACTTAATATATATATATATAATATAATAACGATATTAACTATATTAACCCTAATATAATTAGGGTTAATATAGTTAATATATATAATATAATAACTATATTAACTATATTAACCCTAATATAATTAGGGTTAATATAGTTAATATAGCTGGTGGCGGTGTAGGGGGATTAGATTAGGGGTTAATCTATTTAATATAGGTGGCGGCGGTGTAGGGGGATTAGATTAGGGGTTAATACATTTATTATAGGTGGCGGCGGTGTAGGGGGATTAGATTAGTGGTTAATACATTTATTATAGGTGGCGGCGGTGTAGGGGGATTTAGATTATAGGCAAAAGAGCTGATTTCTTTGTGACTATGCCCCGCCAAAAGCCCTTTTAAGGGCTGGTAAAAGAGCTGATTTCTTTGGGGCATGCCCCGCAAAAAGCCCTTTTAAGGGCTGGCAATAGAGCTGTTTACTTTGGGGTAATGCCACGCAAAAAGCCCTTTTCAGGGCTATTTGTAGGGTTAGACTTAGGTTTAGTGGTAGGGATAGTTTAGTATTTTAGGGGTTAATTAATTTAATATAGGTGGCGGCGGTGTAGGGGGATTAGATTAGGGGTTAATTAACCCCTTAATGACCGGACCATTTTTCAGTTTTCTTACCCTTAATGACAAGGGCTATTTTTACATTTCTGCAGTGTTAGGCCTAGATTTGGAGTTTGGCGTTAGCCGTGAAAACCAGCGTTAGAGGCTCCTAACGCTGGTTTTGGCCGCCCGCTGGTATTTGGAGTCAGTGATTAAAGGGTCTAACGCTCACTTTTCAGCTGCGACTTTTCCATACAGCTGATCCCCTTACGTCAATTGCGTATCCTATCTTTTCAATGGGTTCTTCCTAACGCCGGTATTTAGAGTCGTTTCTGAAGTGAGCGTTAGAGCTCTAACGACAAAACTCCAGCCGCAGGAAAATAGCAGTAGTTAAGAGCTTTCTGGGCTAACGCCGGTTCATAAAGCTCTTAACTACTGTACCCTAAAGTACACTAACACCCATAAACTACCTATGTACCCCTAAACCGAGCTCCCCCCACATCGCCACCACTCGATTAAAATTTTTTAACCCCTAATCTGCCGACCGCCACCTACGTTATACTTATGTACCCCTAATCTGCTGCCCCTAACCCCGCCGACCCCTGTATTACATTTATTAACCCCTAACCTGCCCCCCACAACATCGCCGCCAGCTACTTAAAATAATTAACCCCTAATCTTCCGACCGCAAAGCGCCGCCACCTACGTTATCCCTATGTACCCCTAATCTGCTGCCCCTAACACCGCCGACCCCTATATTATATTTATTAACCCCTAATCTGCCCCCCTCAACGTCGCCGACACCTGCCTACACTTATTAACCCCTAATCTGCCGAGCGGACCTGAGCGCTACTATAATAAATGTATTAACCCCTAATCCGCCTCACTAACCCTATAATAAATAGTATTAACCCCTAATCTGCCCTCCCTAACATCGTCGACACCTAACTTCAATTATTAACCCCTAATCTGCCGACCGGAGCTCACCGCTACTATAATAAATGGATTAACCCCTAAAGCTAAGTCTAACCCTAACTCTAACACCCCCCTAAGTTAAATATAATTTAAATCTAACGAAATAAATTAACTCTTATTAAATAAATTATTCCTATTTAAAGCTAAATACTTACCTGTAAAATACATCCTAATATAGCTACAATATAAATTATAATTATATTATAGCTATTTTAGGATTTATATTTATTTTACAGGCAACTTGGTAATTATTTTAACCAGGTACAATAGCTATTTAATAGTTACCTAGTTAAAATAATAACAAATTTACCTGTAAAATAAATCCTAACCTAAGATATAATTAAACCTAACACTACCCTATCAATAAATTAATTAAATAAACTACCTACAATTACCTACAATTAACCTAACACTACACTATCAATAAATGAATTAAACACAATTCCTACAAATAAATACAATTAAATAAACTAGCTAAAGTACAAAAAATAAAAAAGAACTAAGTTACAAAAAATAAAAAAATATTTACAAACATAAGAAAAATATTACAACAATTTTAAACTAATTACACCTACTCTAAGCCCCCTAATAAAATAACAAAGCCCCCAAAATAAAAAATTCCCTACCCGATTCTAAATTAAAAAAGGTAAAAGCTCTTTTACCTTACCAGCCCTGAACAGGGCCCTTTGCGGGGCATGCCCCAAGAATTTCAGCTCTTTTGCCTGTAAAAAAAAACATACAATACCCAAGCCCCCCAACATTACAACCCACCACCCACATATCCCTAATCTAACCCAAACCCCCCTTAAATAAACCTAACACTAAGCCCCTGAAGATCTTCCTACCTTGTCTTCACCATCCAGGTTCACCAATCCGTCCTGAAGAGCTCCTCCGATGTCTTGATCCAAGCCCAAGCGGGGGGCTGAAGAGGTCCATGATCCGGTCAAAGTCTTCATCCAAGCGGGGCAGAAGAGGATCTTCCATCCGATTGAAGTCTTCATCCAAGCAGCATCCATCCGGAGCGAAGCGGCAGGATCCTGAAGACCTCCAGCGCGGAACATCCATCCGGCCCGACGACTGAACGACGAATGACTGTTCCTTTAAGGGACGTCATCCAAGATGGCGTCCCTCGAATTCCGATTGGCTGATAGGATTCTATCAGCCAATCGGAATTAAGGTAGGAATTTTCTGATTGGCTGATGGAATCAGCCAATCAGAATCAAGTTCAATCCGATTGGCTGATCCAATCAGCCTATCAGATTGAGCTCGCATTCTATTGGCTGATCGGAACAGCCAATAGAATGCGAGCTCAATCTGATTGGCTTGTAATATTTTTCTTATGTTTGTAAATATTTTTTTATTTTTTGTAACTTAGTTCTTTTTTATTATTTGTACTTTAGCTAGTTTATTTAATTGTATTTATTTGTAGGAATTGTGTTTAATTCATTTATTGATAGTGTAGTGTTAGGTTAATTGTAGGTAATTGTAGGTAGTTTATTTAATTAATTTATTGATAGGGTAGTGTTAGGTTTAATTATATCTTAGGTTAGGATTTATTTTACAGGTAAATTTGTTATTATTTTAACTAGGTAACTATTAAATAGCTATTGTACCTGGTTAAAATAATTACCAAGTTGCCTGTAAAATAAATATAAATCCTAAAATAGCTATAATATAATTATAATTTATATTGTAGCTATATTAGGATGTATTTTACAGGTAAGTATTTAGCTTTAAATAGGAATAATTTATTTAATAAGAGTTAATTTATTTCGTTAGATTTAAATTATATTTAACTTAGGGGGGTGTTAGTGTTAGGGTTAGACTTAGCTTTAGGGGTTAATACATTTATTAGAATAGCGGTGAGCTCCGGTCGGCAGATTAGGGGTTAATAATTGAAGTTAGGTGTCGGCGATGTTAGGGAGGCCAGATTAGGGGTTAATACTATTTATTATAGGGTTAGTGAGGCGGATTAGGGGTTAATACATTTATTATAGTAGCGCTCAGGTCCGCTCGGCAGATTAGGGGTTAATAAGTGTAGGCAGGTGTCGGCGACGTTGTGGGGGGCAGATTAGGGGTTAATAAATATAATATAGGGGTCGGCGGTGTTAGGGGCAGCAGATTAGGGGTACATAGGGATAACGTAGGTTGCGGCGGTTTACGGAGCGGCAGATTAGGGGTTAAAAAAATATGCAGGGGTCAGCGATAGCGGGAGCGGCAGATTAGGGGTTAATAAGTGTAAGGTTAGGGGTGTTTAGACTCGGGGTACATGTTAGAGTGTTAGGTGCAGACGTAGGAAGTGTTTCCCCATAGGAAACAATGGGGCTGCGTTAGGAGCTGAATGCTGCTTTTTTGCAGGTGTTTGGTTTTTTTTCAGCTCAAACAGCCCCATTGTTTCCTATGGGAGAATCGTGCACGAGCACGTTTTTGAGGCTGGCCGCGTCCGTAAGCAACTCTGGTATCGAGAGTTGCATTTGCGGTAAAAATGCTCTACGCTCCTTTTTTGGAGCCTAACGCAGCATTTGTTTGAACTCTCGATACCAGAGTTAAATTTATGGTGCGGCCAGAAAAAAGCCAGCGGAGCGTTAACAGCCCATCTACCGCCGAACTCCAAATCTAGGCCTTAGTGTTTAGCTGTAATTTTCCTCTTACTCATTTACTGTACCCACACATATTATATACCGTTTTTCTCGCCATTAAATGGACTTTCTAAAGATACCATTATTTTCATCATATCTTATATTTTACTTTAAAAAAAATATAAAATATGAGGAAAAAATGGAAAAAAACACACTTTTTCTAACTTTGACCTCCAAAATCTGTTACACATCTACAATCAGCAAAAAACACCCATGCTAAATAGTTTCTAAATTTTGTCCTGAGTTTAGAAATACCCAATGGTTACATGTTGTTTGCTTTTTTTTGCAAGTTATAGGGCAATAAGTACAAGTAGCACTTTGCTATTTCCAAACCACTTTTTTTCAAAATTAGCGCTAGTTACATTGGAACACTGATATCTGTCCGGAATCTTTGAATATCCCTTGACATGTATATATTTTTTTTTAGAAGACAACCCAAAGTATTGATTTATGCCCATTTTGGTATATTTCATGCCACGATTTCACTGCCAAATTCGAGCAAATAAAAAAAATTGTTCACTTTTTCACAAATTTTGTCACAAACTTTAGGTTTCTCACTGAAATTATTTACAAACAGTTTGTGCAATTATGGCACAAATGGTTGTAAATGCTTCTCTGGGATCCCCTTTGTTCAGAAATAGCAGACATATATGGCTTTGGCATTGTTTTTTGGTAATTAGAATGCCACTAAATGCCGCTGTGTACCACACATGTATTATGCCCAGCAGTGAAGGGGTTAATTAGGGAGCTTGTAGGGACCTTGAAGGGTTAATTTTAGCTTTAGTGTAGTGTAGTAGACAACCCAAAGTATTGATCTAGGCCCATTTTGGTATATTTCATGCCACCATTTCACCGCCAAATGCGAGCAAATAAAAATAAAAGTGACATTTTTCACAATTTTAGGTTTCTCACTGAAATTATTTACAAACAGCTTGTGCAATTATGGCACAAATGGTTGTAAATGCTTCTCTGGGATCTCCTTTGTTCAGAAATACCAGACATATATACCTTTAACGTTGCTTTTTGGCAATTAGGAGGCCGCTAAATGCTGCTGCGCACCACACTTGTATTATGCCCAGCAGTGACGGGGTTAATTAGGTAGCTTGTAGAGAGCTTGCAGGGTTAATTTTAGCTTTAGTGTAGAGATTAGCCTCCCACCTGACACATCCCACCCCCTGATCCCTCCCAAACAGCTCTATTCCCTCCCCACCCCACAATTGTCCCCGCCATCTTAAGAATTGTCCCCGCCATCTTAAGTACTGGCAGAAAGTCTGCCAGTACTAAAATAAAAGGTGATGGACTGGATTGGGGGGTTAAGGCAGGGGTGATGGACCCCTGCCTTAACCCCCAACTTCCCTGATCCCCCCCCAAACAGCTCTCTAACCCTCCCCACCTACCTATTTGCCACCAGTGACGTGCAGTGAGGTCAGAGGTTGGTGAGGCACTAGATATGATACGCCGGAGAAACACATGTACAGAGGGCCGCAAGTACCCCCAACAGGGCAGGTTTAAATGATAGCTGAACCAGTGCACAGGTGACATAATCAGGTGATGGGTGAGAGCAAGTTAGTAACCAGTGAGTTACTGATCAGCTGATTACTTCACCTGTGCACTGATTCAGCTATAATGAAAACCTGGCCTGTTGGGGGTACTTGAGGACCATTGTTGAGAAACACTGAACTAAAGCACCAGCTCATCGGAAATGTATTGATTACCTGGAGAATAAAGCACACATACTCTGCTCACTGACACCCACACACACTCACACAATTCTGTGGCACAGTGCTAGTTACTAAGCAATTCGAATGATCCACAATCTCTTCTCTACTCACTACTGTATTGTAAAAATAGAAATAATTTACCATACAAGTTTTACACAAAGGACAAGTTATCAATACTGCCAACACAGCTGCTGCAATATGGTGTTCAAGAAACGCACATGCACATCCCACTTAGGTATGCTCTTCAACAAAGGACACCAAAGGGTACCAAAAGAATGAAGTACATAATAATATAATAAAAGTAAAATAGAAAGTTTATTTATTTATTTTTTTGTGCAATTTCTATCTGAATGATGGAAATGTAATTATGACTTTCATGTTCTTTTCAAAAACTAATTTGATTTACTGACATGGGGCCTGTAACAGTTGATGCTAATTCTCAAAATATAAATAACTAGAAAAGTCTATTAAAATAGCATGCTCTACCTCAATCATGAAAGTTTAATTTTAAATGTCTCCCTTTGACTATGTGTTTAACCAGTTACTTTACAGTGGCATTATTTCTAAAAACATTTAACTGCAATAATTACATATATTTTTTAAATGACTCATTATCTCCTTTTATTAATATAAACTTGTATAAAAGCAGCACATATTAAAAACACAATGCAACAGCTTTCAATTGATTCGTGAATTACAAGTTAACAGCAGTCTTTAAATAAATGGAGACACAGAGAAAAATAAAAATAGATACTGCATCCTCTGACTGAACAGACATAACATATATGGAGTTTGTACCAAATTAAATAAAATAACCATGAAAAAGGGAGGCTTAGCAATATTCAATGTCAAAAACTGTAGTTTAAATAATGTGGACACTGCACACTTAGCTTCAAACTCTGGGTTTTAAATTGTGGATTTAAATTTGAATTGACCCTTTGACTTCCTGTCAGTATTGGGTTATGCTCACTTACTGCCCCTCCCTGTTAATGAGCTGTATCTGAAAATAATTTGTGAATCACAAGAGATGTAGAATACTACTTTACTCTTCTGCTTGGTGTCATTTGTTCTTAGGTTACCTCAGCTTCCAGTTGTGTCACATGACCCTGCTCACTGCATTCTCCTTCTGATTAATCTATATATCCTTCACTTGCTAGGAGGCATCAAGAGGGGTGCCTCCTATTGGTCCCAATTTTTGCTGCTAATATATTGACAGAACACAGGTGGCGCTGCAGCACAGCTTTTCCTTTGACCCATGTACTGCAATGGAGAGAAGCGTTCCTGTACCTGCCTCTCCATAGCATTACATGGGGGGAAAATATTTTTTTTATGGACTTTTTTTTTTGTTTTAATTAAAATTTAATTAAGCTTTGGCCACATATGGCAGGGTAGGCACTGCCTCCCCTGCCTCCTATGAGTGCACGTCCCTGTTTGCCACCATCTTGGGTACTGGCAGCTGTCTGCCAGTACCCAGTTTTCCCCAAAAAATAAAGTTTTTTTAGTGTTTTTTTATTTTTATTAGTTTTTTCTGTAGTGTAGCTGCCCCCCAATACCCCCACCCCCCTAACCCTACCAGATCCTATTATTATTTTTTTTTTTAAAAAGTTTTCTGCCCCCCCTCCCTCTCATTGGTGGCAGTGGTTGCTGCGCGCGCGCACAAACACGCACACGCAGGCCCCCCCTCCGCACGCTCCCAGCATCCGGCGTGCACAATGCACTTGCAGGAACCTGATGCCGGGTAGCGATGGACCGCCCACCCTCCTCCCTTGTAAGCTCCCACCCACCCACGAATGGCACCATTGCTACCGGTGCAGAGAGGGCCACAGAGTGGCTCTCTCTGCATCGGATGCTTTTTAAAGGGTATTGCAGGAAGCCTCAATATCGAGGCATCACTGCAATACCCTGAGAGCTGCTGGAAGCGGTTGCAATCGCTTACAGCACTCTCTTAGACAACTGACGTACCAGGTACGTCCATTGTCACTAACTGACAGTTTTTGCAGGACGTACCTGGTACGTCAGTTGTCATTAAGGGGTTAATGTTGGGGGGGGTTGTATTTTTTTTTACAGGCAAAAGAGCTGATTACTTTGGGGCATGCCCCGCAAAAAGCCCTTTTAAGGGCTGGTAAAAGAGCTGATTACTTTGTAATGTAGAATAGGGTAGGGACTTTTATTATTTTGTTTTTTTTTATTTTATTAGGGGGCTTAGATTAGGTGTAATTAGTTTAAAATTCATGTAATATTTTTTTATTTTCTGTAATTTAGTGTTTTGTTTTTTTTGTAATTTAGTTTAGTTTATTTAATTGTATTTAATTGTAGGTATTGGTAGCTAATTTATTGAATTAATTTAATGATAGTGTAGTGTTAGGTTTAATTGTAACTTAGGTTAGGATTTATTTTACAGGTAATTTTGTAATTATTTTAACTAGGTAGCTATTAAATAGTTAATAACTATTTAATAGCTATTGTACCTAGTTAAAATATATACAAAGTTGCCTGTAAAATAAAAATAAATCCTAAAATAGTTACAATGTAATTATTAGTTATATTGTAGCTATATTAGAGTTTATTTTATAGGCAAGTATTTAGTTTTAAATAGGATTAATTTAGTTAATAAGAGTAATATTATTTAGATTTATTTAGGGGGGTGTTAGGGTTAGTGTTAGACTTAGGTTTAGGAGTTAATAATTTTATTATAGTGGCGGTGTTGTAGGGGGGGCAGGATAGGGGTTCATAAATGTATTATAGGTGGCGGCGGTATAGGGGGGGCAGGATAGGGGTTAATAAATTTATTATAGGTGGCGGCGGTATAAGGGGGCAGGATAGGGGTTAATAGGTATTATGTAGGTGGCGGCGGGGTCCGGGAGCGGCGGTTTAGGGGTTAACATATTTATTATAGTTGCGGCGGGGTCTAGGAGCGGCGGTTTAGGGGTTAACATATTTATTATAGTTGTGGCGGGGTCCGGGAGCGGCGGTTTAGGGGTTAATATATTTATTATAGTTGCGGCGGGGTCTAGGAGCGGCGGTTTAGGGGTTAATAACTTTATTTAGTTGCGGGGGGCTCCAGGGGCGCCAGTATAGGGGGTAGAACAGTATAGTATAGTCTGAGTGCTTAGTGACAGGGGTATCAATAAAGCTGTAAAAAAGCAGAGGAGCAGCGAGATTGATGATTGATAACTATCACAGTCCGCTGCTCATCGCCCCGTACTTGGTGCGCAGCTTTTTGACAGATTTATTAATAACTTTGGCGAGCGTATTCAGGTCCGCGGCGGCGATGTGAGGCGAGCTTAGGCGAGCGTATTGGGGCCGGCGAAGGCAGGTACGTACGGAGCTTCATAACTAGAGGCCTATGTATGTATCTCTATGTTAAAGCCCTTTGCATGTCTTTTTTTCTGACAGACCTCATATCTTTGAGCCTTATAGCTTTTGATAAAACTTTTTTTAAATAATTTTATTAGATGGTGTTATTATGAGTGTAACTGTACTTTTAAATGTATTTTTGATGTATTTTGTGCAACTTTTTATGCAAGCGTAGCAGTGTTGGGGACATGAAACCCAATTTGTTTCTTTCATGATTTAGAAAGAGCATGCAATTTTAAACAACTTTCCAATGTACGTCTGTTATCTAATTTGCTTCATTCACTTGATATCCTTTGTTGAAAAGCATATCTAGATATGCTCAGGGGCTGCTGATTGGAGGTTGCACATAGATAACTCGTGTGATTGGCTCACCCATGTGCATTGCTATTTCTTCAACAAGGGATATCTAAAGAATGAAGCAAATTCTCAATTCCCCTTATTAGTTTTGTGACTTTTTCTAAGTCTGCAATATCTTTTGTTTAGATTGGTTCCCAGAACTGCAATCCATACTCAAGATGAGGTCTTACCAGGGATTTATATAGTGACAGAATTATGCTTTCCTCCCTTGAATAAATGCCTCTTTTAATACATGCTAATATCTTATTAGCCTTAGGAGCAGCTGCCCTGCATTGTGCGCCCATCTTTAGCTTGTTATCTATTATTGCTCCCAAATCACTTTCCTCCTCTGTTTTGCTAAGTCTAGTTCTATTTAAATAATATATTGCCTGTTTATTTTTACTTCCAAAATGTAGAACTTTGCATTTTCCAGTATTAAATCTCATTTTCCATTTACCTGCCCATTCTTCTAATTTGTGTAGATCCCCTTTTAAATCAAGTTCATTCTGCTCTGACCCAATGACCCTACACAACTTTGTATTATCTGCAAAAATATAATTCAGTCATTAATAAAAAGAACAGGGCCTAGTACTGATCCCTGGGGGACTCCACTGATTACCTTTGTCCAATCTGATTATGATCCATTTGCTACTACTCGCTGCTCCCTGTCTTTTATCTATTTATTTATCCATGAGCTAATATGAATCCACACAAGAGGATAGTTGAACACAAGAGTGATATGAGGGGAAATAATTAAACTGTCCTATTTGCACATCACTTTTTAACAGCTGGTTATTCTGTAAGGCAACTGAGATATCAAATAAATGCACAGATTGAGATGGGGAATGTGATAGGGAACATGTTCTAAAGTAACCTAAGGCTTATTGGATATTTTAACTGGATACTATGAAACCAAAGGGAATGAACATGAAAATGGATTTGTCAATGTTTCAATGATTAAAATACTTTTTCTAGGGTATGTCTTGCATTTATATTGACCAGTAGGGGGCTCTAGGTTTGTTTAATTAAATGGGGCAATATATGTGTGGAAGGAATTACATATTGTATATGCAGGTGTACATTGCCCTGCTAGAAGAGTTATCACTTATGCTGCAACCCTTTGCCTTTTATGATATCATAACTGTAACATAGCTGCATTGTTGCTGTGGAATGTGTAGACAAAGCTGAATTGGAATCTGATCTACTATGACAATGCAATATAGTGCAGTGTTATGACATCATAATAACAATAGAGTATGAAAAAGCAAACTCAGCCTTTAGGTCTACAAATACTTACTGAGAATTCAATTGTGATTGTTTTGAAAAAGGCTGCGCTCCCTCTATGGGTAATTACTGACAGGAAATGGTTGGTCAATGTAATAGTGTTGAGCAACCTGAGTCTGTCACATTTACTGTGACTGGAAATACAACCAACAGTTTTGATGAGGATACGGCATGCATACGCTTTCCATTCTTCAGCTGCCGCTTCTTGAGAAGATCAAAGCCTTCAACACAAAACAGACCCAATGTTTTTAGGAGACTTTGGAAGAGATTTAGACAGACAGTTTCTTGCATAGGAAACGTTGATATTGCAAACAGTGTGATTGAAGACACTGATCAACAGGAACTTGAAAATGGAGCACTAACAAATGGCACAGAAAATGTCAACGATCATAACTATGGCCTTGAGAGTAAACAACACCAAGAAGAGTCAACCTGTAATGCAGGTCCTTCAACTTCAAGCTTAGAAAGGCACTCATCAAGCTTAGAAAGGCACCCATTAACACCTGGACAAGCAATAGCATGCTACAAGGATATGCTAACCTCTTTTGAACATCTGGAAATTTTTAATTACACTGAAATCTTTTTTGTGGGTCAAAATGCAGATAAACATCAACATAAATTTAATGACCCAGATAACAGAGGTTTTGATGATAAAAGAGGGTTTTACCTGCACATACCTAATGACCACATTGCATACAGATATGAATTTCTAACAGCCATTGGGAGAGGAGGATTTGGTCAAGTTGCCAAGGTCTATGATCATAAGCTACAGCAACACGTGGCATTAAAAATGGTTAGAAATAATGAAACAGCTTGTCATCTAGGTGCCCGTGAAATCCAAATTTTGGAAGTTCTCAGGAAACAAGACGAGGATAATAAAATGAATGTGATACATATTCTGGATCACTTTACTTTTCGAAATCATGTCTGCATGACATTTGAGCTATTATACATGAGCCTTCAAGATCAGATAGATAAAACAGAACAAGGTTTCAGCTTACCTTTAGTGTGTGATTTCACTTATTCCACTTTGAACTGCTTGAATGGTTTGCACAAAAGTAAAATCATGCATTGTGACCTAAAACCAGAAAATATTATATTGAAACAACCTTCCAGAAGTGAAATTAATGTAATTGATTTTGGTTTCAGCCGGTATGATGGTGAGGATGTTGAGCCTTGGATTCAGACACTCTACTACCGAGCACCAGAAGTAATTCTCGGTGCTGATTGTGGAATGGCAATGGATATGTGGAGCCTCGGATGCACTATGGCAGAGCTATTTACTGGTGTGCCACTCTTTTATAGTGAAGATGAGTATGATCAGTTGGCATGTATAATAGAGTTATTGGGGATGCCACCTCAGCGGCTGATGGATTCATCAAAAAGAGTTAACCATTTTTTCAATAAGAAAGGTTACCCTAAATATTGTAATATTACATGCTCACAAGACGGCTCTGTAAAACTCAGTGGTAGTTATTCTTTCCCAGGCAAATTCAGAGGTCCACCGGGAAGTAGAGAATGGGGAGTTGCACTGAATGGCTGTGATGATCCACTGTTTTTGAAATTTTTGAAAGGATGTTTGGAATGGGACCCTAATTTACGAATGACACCAGAGCAGGCTTTAAGGCATCCTTGGCTTCTAAATCAACTGCCAGGATTTTATGATGTCATCTCCATTCCAGCTTACATATTTGATGAAGAGGAGCTCAGTGAACCAACAAGCTGCAAATCATGCTCCTTGCGATCAGTCTTGTTTGATGTTTCAGAAGAGCTCAGTGTAGACAACATCTATGACGTATGCTATGTGCCATCTTCTACATCCTGCACAGAGAGCTCTGAAGGGTGCTATATACCATCTACAGCGTCCAGCAAGTCCGAGGCAGAGATCACTATGCCAACAAGGTGCAAGTCATGTCCTTTCTGAAGAGCTCAGTGTAGACAACATCTCTGAGGTATGCTATGTGCCATCTTCTACATCCAGCACAGAGAGCTCTGAAGGGTGCTATATACCATCTCTCTCTGCCAGCCAACACCTGGTCATAGACCAGCCAGCCTCTTTCTGCCAGCCAAAACCTTGTCACGGACCAGCCAGTATCTCTCTGCCAGCCAGCAACTGGTTACAGACCAGCCAGCCTCTCTCTGCCAGCCAAAATCTTGTCACAGACAAGCCAGCCTCTCTCTGCCAGCCAGCACCTGGTCACAGACCAGCCAGCCTCTCTCTGCCAGCCAGCACCTGGTCACAGACCAGCCAGCCTCTCTCTGCCAGCCAGCCAGCACCTGGTCACAGACCATGCAGCTTCTCTCTGCCAGCCAGCACCTGGTCACAGACCAGCCAGCCTCTCTCTGCCAGCCAGCACCTAGTCACAGACCAGCCAGCCTCTCTCTGCCAGTCAGCACCTGTTACAGACAAGTGAGCCTCTCTCTGCCAGCCAGCACCTGGTCACAGACCAGCCAGCCTCTCTCTGCCAGCCAGCACCTGGTCACAGACCAGCCAGCCTCTCTCTGCCAGCCAGTACCTGGTCACAGACCAGACAGCCTCTCTCTGCCAGCGAGCAACTGGTCAAAGACCAGCCAGCCTCTCTCTGCCAGCCAGCACCTGGTCACAGACCAGCCAGCCTCTCTCTGCCAGTCAGCACCTGTTACAGAAAAGTCAGCCTCTCTCTGCCAGCCAGCACCTGGTCACAGACCAGCCAGCCCCTCTCTGCCAGCCAGCACCTGGTCACAGACCAGACAGCCTCTCTTTGCCAGCCAGTACCTGGTCACAGACCAGCCAGCCTCTCTCTGCAAGCCAGCACCTGGTCACACTCCAGCCAGCCTCTCTCTGCCAGCCAGCACCTGGTCACAGACCAGCCAGCCTCTCTCTGCCAGCCAGCACCTGGTCACAGACCATGTAGCCTCTCTCTGCCAGCCAGCACCCGGTCACAGACCAGCCAGCCTCTCTCTGCCAGCCAGTCCCTGGTCACAGACCAGCCAGCACCTTGTCACAGACCAGCCAGCCTCTCTCTGTCAGCCAGCACCTGGTCACAGACCATCCAGCCTCTCTTCTTATTTAAAACACAGAGCATGTAATAATGAAATAAAAAATGATAAAATCTAAAGGTATTTACTGTCCCTTTTATAACCCCAGCATTCATACATATTTACACACATCTAACACATTTGATGTAGCTTGCCACTGTCTAATGTTAAAGGGATATACTAAACCCAATTTATTTCTTTAATGATTCAAATAGAGCACGCAATTTTAAGTAACTTTCTAATTTATTCCTATTATATTTTCTTCTTTATCTTGCTATTTGTATTAAAAAAAACAAACAGGAATGTAAAGCTTAGGAGCCAGGCCATTTTTGGTTTAGAACCTGGGTTACGCTTGCTTATTGGTGGCCAAATGTAGCCACCAATAAGCAAGCGCTATCCAGGGTGCTGAACCTAAAATGCTTAAAAAGATTTAAAATGCTTAAATAAAGATAGCAAGAGAACGAAGAAAAATTGATAATAGGAGTAAATTAGAAAGTTGATTAAAATTGCATGATCTAGCTGAATCATGAAAGAAAACATTTGGGTTTAGTAAGCATTTAAACCTACATTTTTTTAGGTGCTTTTAACTTTAAATTGAGTGAACAAGCTTCTTTGGATTTTGACAGTGTTATGAGTACCATTAGTGAACTGAAACTAAAAATAATCAATTCAATTTCAAAGTTATTAAGTATTGAAAAAGAGTACCTATTCCATATCTTTTATCAATGAGAAAACATAAAAACAATATTATATATAAAGTATAAATAAATAAATAAATAAATATATATATAAATCAATATTTGAAAAGCAGACAGAGTTTATTTTCCAGTAGGTATTTTATTTTCATTTGGTGAAAATAAATACAAGAAGTGGTTGCTGATATATAAAAGTTGAAAGTGCCCCATTTAATATATTTTGAGTGTGTTCAGGAAAAGCAAAGAAAAAAAAAAATGAATGCTCAGTAGCACATTGGTTTGTAGTCCTGCTGTAGCCCGGAGGTCAGTGAGTAACTGTATCATGTGTATCGTATCATTTCTAATTAGGCAGTCTATGTTGAAAAAATACAAACCCTCAAGCTAAATTTACAAAAAATAAAAAAGTAAAATGACAGAAAAAAAGAAAGAACAAAGCAATCCAAAACAAAAAAAATTAAACCTAAACCAATACCCCTATAAAAATACTCCCCCGAAATAAAAACACCCCGTAATCTAATACTAAACTACCAATAGCCCTTAAAAGGGCCTTTTGTAGGGCATTGCCCTAAATGAAACAGCTCTTTTACCTCTAAAAAATACTAAGTCCCCCTTAACAGTAAACCCCCCCCATCCACCAAACCCCCAAAATAAAAAAACCTAACACTAAAATAAACTAAACTACACATTGCCCCTAAAGGGTCATTTGTATGCGCATTTCCCTTAAAAGGGCATTCAGCTCTTTCACTGCCTTTAAAAGGGCAATCAGCTCTTTTTCTAGCCCCAAAAAATCCTAATCTAAAAAGAAACAAATAGGTACTCACTGTCCCTGAAGTCCGGTGGAGAAGGTCTTCTTCCAGATGGATCCATTATCTTCGATCTTCATCCGGAGTGAAGGAAGCGTGGAGCGGAGGTGCAGAGCTGTGTTCCCGATGCCTGGATCCTCAGCGGCAGTCCTCAATGGCGGCAATCCTTGGCGGCGGTCCTCGGCGGTGGCAGTCCTCGGCAGCGTTGCTCGGCGGCATGGAGCCTCCTCTTTATCCGATGTCCGTCGTAAACTGAAGATTGAATGCAAGGTACCGCAATCAATTCAGGGTACCTTACATTCCTATTGGCTGATATTTTGAAATCAGCCAATAGGATTAGAACTACTGAAATCCTATTGGCTGTTCAAATCAGCCAATAAGATTTAAAATAGCTCTCATCCTACTGGCTGATTTAAAAAATTTCAGCCAAATGGAATGCAAGATACCCCAATAAATATGGGGTACCTTGCATTCAATCTTCAGTGTGCGGCGGACGATCGCATGAAGAGGAGCCTTCATGACCCCGAGGACTTTCGCCGCCGAGGACTGCCGCCGAGGATCGCCACATCTGGGAACACCACTGCGCACCACCACTTCGCGTCGACTTCGCTGTGGATGAAGATAGGAGATGATGGACCTGCCTGGAAGAAGACCTTCTCCGCCAGACTTCAGGAACCGTGAGTACCTGTTTGGGGCTTTAGTGTTAGTTTTTTTGTTTTTTTTTGGGTTGTTTTTGTTTTTTAGATTAGGGTTTTGTGGGCAATTGAAAAAGAGCTGAATGTCCTTTTAAGGGCAATGCCCATACAAATGCCCCTTTAGGGGCAATGGGTAGTTTAGGTTTTTCAGTGTTAGTTTTTTTATTTTGGGGGGTTTGGTGGGTGGGGGGTTTTACTGTTAGAGGGGGGGGGATTTTTTTTAAGGAAAAGAGCTGTTTAACTTAGGGCAATACCCTACAAAAGGCCCTTTTAAGGGCTATTGGTAGTTTATTCTTAGATTAGGGGGTGTTTTTATTTTGGGGGGGCTTTTTATTTTCATAGGGATTAGGTTTATTTCTTTTATTTTGGATAATGTGGTTTATTATTTTCTGTAATGTTAGCCTTTTTTATTTTGTGTATTTTTAGATTAATTTAATGTAATCTTAAATTTGTTTGTACTGTTAAGATTTTTTATTTTAATTGTAATGTAGTATTTTATTTTATGTAATTAAGGGGTTAATTTAGGGGGTGTTAGGTTAGAGGGCTTAGTCATTAAATTAGTTATTTGCATTGTGGGGGTTGGTGGTTTAGGAGTTAATAGGTAAATTAGGTTCCATGTGTTGTGGGGGGTTGGAAGATTAAGGGTTAATATGTTAATTAAGTTAATTGCGTTGGTTGTGGGTGGCGGTTTAGGGGTTAATAAATTAATCATTTAATTTGCGATGTGGGGAATGGCGGATTAGGGGTTAATAAATGTATTAGGTAGTTTGCGATGCTGGTGTTGACGGATTTAGTAGTTAAATTTTAAGGTCTTCTTCCAGACGGATCCATTATCTTCGATCTTCATCCGGAGTAGACCTCAAGTATATATGCACGGTAGAGATTATATATACAGAATTACAAAAAATAGTCTCCTATATTTGTTTTATATGTATTAGAAGTAATTTATGAGCTAAATCTTATGGTTGTGCGCATAAGTCAATTAAAGTGTAGAGAATAAGCCCAGATAAAAATATATATATAGAATTGAAGAGAGGAAGTGAAATACATGCAGAGCCTTAATAAACAATATTAAACGTGGACAACAAATGTGGTCAAACTTATCGACAGAACAGAAGTATTTAAACTATCGCCTAGATTTAGAGTTTTGCGGCCGAAGGGGTGCGTTAGCTATGCGTTTTTTTTTCTAGCACTGCTTCTAAACATCGCTGGTATTGAGAGTTCTCTGAAGAGCTGCGTTAGGCTCCAAAAAGGGAGCGTAAAGGCATATTTACTGCCACTTCAACCCTCAATACCAGCGCTGCTTACGGTAGCGGCTAGCTGGAAAAACGTGCTCGTGCACGATTCCCCCATAGGAAACAATGGGGCAGTTTGGGCTGCAAAAAAGCAGCGTTAAGCCCCTAACGCAGCCCCATTGTTTCCTATGGGGAAACAGTTTCTAAGTCTGCAACTATCACCCTAACATGAACCCAGAGTCTAAACACCCCTAACCTTACACTTATTAATCCCTAATCTGCGGCCCCTCTATCGCTGACACCTGCATTACACAATTAACCCCTAATCTGCCACTCCGGACACCGCCGCAACCTACATTATCCCTATGTACCCCTAATCTGCTGCCCCTAACATCGCCGACCCCTATATTATATTTATTAACCCCTAATCTGCCCCCCCCCCCCAATGTTGCCGCTACCTTACCTACACTTATTAACTCTTAATCTGCCGACCGGACCTCGCCACCACTATAATAAATGTATTAACCCCTAAACCGCCGCACTCCCGCCTCACAAACCCTATAATAAATAGTATTAACCCCTAATCTGCCCTCCCTAACATCGCCGCCACCTAACTTCAAGTATTAACCCCTAATCTGCCTACCGGACCTCGCCGCTACTCTAATAAATGTAGTAACCCCTAAGGCTAAGTCAAACCCTAACCCTAACACCCCCCTAAATGAAATATAATTTTAATCTAACGAAATAAATTAAATATTATTAACTAAAGTATTCCTATTTAAAACTAAATACTTACCTGTAAAATAAACCCTAATATAGCTACAATATAATGAATAATTATATTGTAGCTATTTTAGGATTTATATTTCTTTTACAGGCAACTTTGTATTTATTTTAACTAGGTACAATAGCTATTAAATAGTTATTAACTATTTAATAACTACCTAGTTAAAATAAAGACAAATTTACCTGTAAAATAAAACCTAACCTAAGTTACAATTAAACCTAACACTACACTAAATAAATTAAATAAATTACCTACAATTACCTACAATTAAATAAACTAAGCTAAATTACAAAAAATAAAAAAAGATTACAAGAATTTTAAGATAATTACACCTACTCTAAGCCCCCTAATAAAATAAGAAAGCCCCACAAAATAAAAAAATTTCCCTACTCTAATCTAAATTACAAAAGTTAACGGCTCTATTACCAGCCCTTAAAGGGCTTTTTGCGGGGCATGCCCCAAAGTAATCAGCTCTTTTGCCTGTAAAAAAAACACAATGCCACCCCCCAACATTACAACCCACCACCCACATACCCCTACTCTAACCCAAACCCCCATTAAATAAACCTAACACTACCCCCCTGAAGATCTCCCTACCTTCAGTCGTCTTCACCCAACCGGGCCGAAGTCTTCATCCGATGGGGCAGAAGAGGACATCCAGACCGGCAGAAGTCTTCATCCTATCCGGGCAGAAGAGGACATCCGGACCGGCAGACATCTTCATCCAAGCGGCATCTTCTATCTTCATCCATCCGACGAGGAGCGGCTCCATCTTCAAGACCTCCGGCGCGGAACATCCAATCAGCCAATCAGATTGAGCTCGCATTCTATTGGCTGTTCCGATCAGCCAATAGAATGCGAGCTCAATCTGATTGGCTGATTGGATCAGCCAATCGGATTGAACTTGAATCTGTTTGGCTGATTCAATCAGCCAATCAGATTTTTCCTACCTTAATTCCGATTGGCTGATAGAATCCTATCAGCCAATCGGAATTCGAGGGACACCATCTTGGATGATGTCACTTAAAGGAACCTTTATTCGTCATGTAGTTGTCGGGGAAGGAGGATGTTCCACGCCGGAGGTCTTGAAGATGGAGCTGCTCCTTGACGGATGGATGAAGATAGAAGATGCCGCTTGGATGAAGATGTCTGCCGGTCCAGATGTCCTCTTCTGCCCGGATAGGATGAAGACTTCTACCGATCTGGATGTCCTCTTCTGCCCCATCGGATGAAGACTTCGGCCCGGTTGGGTGAAGACGACTCAAGGTAGGGAGATTTTATTTTCATAGGGATTAGGTTTATTTCTTTTATTTTGGATAATGTGGTTTATTATTTTCTGTAATGTTAGCTTTTTTTATTTTGTGTAATTTTAGATTAATTTAATGTAATTTTATGCTTGTTTGTACTGTTAGGATTTTTTATTTTGATTGTAATGTAGTATTTTATTATTTTATGTAATTAAGGGGTTAATTTAGAGGTGTTAGGTTAGGGGGTTTAGTCATTAAATTAGTTATTTGCATTGTGGGGGTTGGCTGTTTAGGAGTTAATAGGTAAATTAGGTTCCATGTGTTGTGGGGGGGGGGGTGGAAGATTAAGGGTTCATATGTTAATTAAGTTTATTGCGTTGGTGGTGGGTAGCGGTTTAGGGGTTAATAAATTAATCATTTAATTTGCGATGTGATGGAATGACAGATTAGGGGTTAATAAATGTATTAGGTAGTTTGCGATGTTGGGGTTGGCGGATTTAGTGGTTAAAAATTTTAAGGTTTTCTTCCAGACGGATCCATTATCTTCTATCTACATCCAAAGTGAAGGTGGCGTGGAGCGGAGGTGCGGAGATGTGTTCCCGATGCCTGGATCCTCAGCTGCAGTCCTCAATGGCGGCAATCCTTGGCGGTGGTCCTCGGCAGCGTTGCTCGGCGGCACGGAGCCTCCTCTTTATCCGATGTCTGTCGTAAAATGAAGATTGAATGCAAGGTACCGCAATAAATTCAGAGTACCTTATATTCCTATTGGCTGAAATTTTGAAATCAGCCAATAGGATTAGAGCTACTGAAATCCTATTGGCTGTTCAAATCAGCCAATAAGATTTAAGTAGCTCTCATCCTACTGGCTGATTTAAAAAATTTCAGCCAAATGGAATGCAAGATACCCAATAAATATGGGGTACCTTGTATTCAATCTTCAGTGGGCAGCAGCCGATCGCATGTAGAGGAGCCTCCCCGCTCTGAGGACTTCCGCCGCCGAGGATCGCCACATCTGGGAACACCACTACGCACCTTCGCTTTGCACCGCCTTCGCTGTGGATGAAGATAGAAGATGATGGACCCGCCTGGAAGAAGACCTTCTCTGCCGGACTTCAGGAACCGTGAGTACCTGTTTGGGGCTTTAGGGTTTTTTGGGCAATTGAAAAAGAGCTGAATTAACTTAGGGCAATGCCCTACAAAAGGCCTTTTTAAGGGCTATTGGTAGTTTATTCTTAGATTAGGGGGTGTTTCTATTTTTTTTATTTATTTTTTATTTTCATAGGGATTAGGGGTTAATAAATTAATCATTTAATTTGCGATGTGGGGGAATGGCGGATTAGTGGTTAATAAATGTATTAGGTAGTTTGCGATGTTGGGGTTGGCGGATTTAGTGGTTAATAATTTTATTATGTAGTTGTTTTTTGTTCTTTTCTTAATACTTTGTGTGGGTGGTTATTTTTTTTTTTCTTAATACTTTGTCCGGGCGGTTAGTCTTTTTTTTTAATACTTATTGCTTGCGGCTAGGTTTTTATTCTGTTAATACTTATTGACGGCAGTTAGGTTGTTTTTTTTAACACTTATTGCGGGTAGTTAGGTTGTTTTTTTGTTGTAATGCTTCGTTTGCCTGCTGTGGATTCTTTCACCACCCTGCCATTATCGGAATCCACCGGGATGCAGATTCGCTGCATCCAGGTGAATTATTTTGACTGTGCAAGCAGCCAACATTCCTTTGAGGATGTGTGTGCAACTAGCGACACAGACGGACGCGTTACAAACGTCCCACACACAAACTGCCCACACAGATTTCTACAACAAAAAACACTCCATAATTAAACTCCCCCACCCTCCATAATTTGCTAATAAAATTGTGTTAGTGTGATAATAAAAGTATGCTAATGTAACTCACTCATTGGATAAATTCATCAAATGTCATTGTACATCTAAACAATTTGTACAGACCTTGTTTACTGTCTGATGATAAGATCTGTTATTCGGATATGCACGTCTTCACTAAGTAAAATGTGCTCCTTGAATCAGCCAATCAGATTGAGCTCGCATTCTATTGGCTGATCGAACAGCCAATAGAATGCCAGCTCAATCTGATTGGCTGATTGGATCAGCCAATCGGATTGAACTTCAATCTGATTGGCTGATTCAATCAGCCAATCAGATTTTTCCTACCTTAATTCCGATTGGCTGATAGAATCCTATCAGCCAATCGGAATTGAAGGGTATGCCATCTTGGATGACGTCCCTTAAAGGAGCCTTCATTCGTCGGTAGTCCGTCAGGGAAGAAGGATGTTCCGCGTCGGCGGGATGAAGATGGATCCTGAAGAAAGAAGATTGAAGACCCCGCTTGGAAGATGACATCGCCCGGATGGAAGACTTCCTCAGCGCCGCTTGGAAGATGACATCGCCCGGATGGAAGACTTCTTCAGCTCCGCCTGGATGATGACTTCATCGGATGGAAGACTTCTTCAGCGCCCCTTGGATGATGACTTCTGCCGCTCCGGATCTCCTCTTCGGTTCCATCGGTGGGTCGGCTGGCTGAAGACAACTCAAGGTAGGATGATCTTTAGGGGGGTAGTGTTAGGTTTTTTTAAGGGGGGTTTGGGTTAGATTAGGGGTATGTGGGTGGTGGGTTTTAATGTTGGGGGGGGTTGTATTTTTCTTTTACAGGCAAAAGAGCTGAATTCTTTGGGGCATGCCCCGCAAAAGGACCTTTTAAGGGCTGGTAAGGTAAAAGAGCTTTGAACTTTTTTAATTTAGAATAGGGTAGGGAATTTTTTATTTTGGGGGGCTTTGTTATTTTATTAGGGGGCTTAGATTAGGTGTAATTAGCTTAAAATTGTTGTAATATTTTTTAAATGTTTGTAACTTATTTTTTTTATTTTTTGTAACTTAGCTTTTTTTATTTTTTGTACTTTAGTTAGTTTATGTAATTGTATTTAATTGTATTTAATTTATTTAATTAATGTAATGATAGTGTAGTGTTAGGTTTAATTGTAACTTAGGTTAGGATTTATTTTACAAGTAATTTTGTATTTCTTTTAGCTAGGTAGTTATTAAATAGTTAATAACTATTTAATAACTATTCTAACTAGCTAAAATAAATACAAAGTTACCTGTAAAATAAATATAAATCCTAAAATAGCTACAATGTAATTATTAATTACATTGTAGCTATCTTAGGGTTTATTTTACAGGTAAGTATTTAGTTTTAAATAGAAATAATTTATTAAAGTATAGTGTAGTGTTAGGTGTAATTGTAACTTAGGTTAGGATTTATTTTACAGGTACAGTGCCGGTGCCAGCCTTGCTCAGCTGCTCAGTCAGACAGTGATCGGATGGATCTGATCTGAGAGTGTGTGGCCAGCCGGCCGATAAGTGCATATAGTGCTAGCTATAGTTGCCAGCCCATTTTAGGTTCAGCACCCTGGATAGCACTTGCTTATTGGTGGCTACATTTAGCAAACTAATAAGCAAGCATAACCCAGGTGCTTAGCCAAAAATGGGCTAGCTTTTTAAATAAAGATAGCAAGAGAACAAAGAAAAATTGATAATAGGAGTAAATTAGAAAGTTGCTTAAAATTGCATGATCTGCCTGAATCATTAAATAAAATAAACATGCAAGTATGTTATAATCACTAGCATTTTCATTATGCATTTAACAATTGTGTTTCCTGCATGTTCCAGTGTAAATATTGTTTTTACCTATTGCTAGCAGTTCATGTTTGAAATATCATGTATTGATGCACTTAAAGGGTCATGAAACCCACATTTTTTTCTTTTGCGATTCAACCAGAGCATACAATTTGAATCAATTTTCTATTTTATTTCTATTATCAAATTTGCTTAATTCTCTTAGTATCCATTGTTGAAAGAGCAACAGTGCACTACTTAGCGCTAGCTAAACTCATCTAGTCAGCCAATGACAAGAGACTAAATGTGAGTAACCACCAATCACCAGCTAGCTCCCAGTAGTGTAGGATATGTACATATTCCTTTTTCAACAAATTATACTAAGAGAACAAATTAAATGTAAACATAGAAGTGAATTTAAAAGTGTCTTAAAATTACATGCGCTATCTGAATCATGCAAATGTAATTTTGGCTTTCCCACACATTTTTCTTTCATGATTCAGATAGAGCAGACAGGTCATTTTAAACAACGTTCTAATTTATTTCTGTTATCAATTGTGCCTGTTCTCTTAATATCTTTTGTTGAAGGAGTAACATTGCACTACTGGGAGCTAGCTGAACTCATCATGTGTGCCAATGACAAAATACATAAATGTGCAGCCGCTAATTAGCAGTTAGCTCCCTAAATATGCTTTTCAACAAAGGATACCAAGAGTACTGTTGGGGCTCTACAAATAACTAATAATAATAATAATAATAAAACAAAGCAAATTAAATAATAGAAGTAAATTGGAAAGTTGTTTAAATATGTTATGCTCTATCTAAATCATGAACAAAAAAACTATCGCCTAAATTTAGAGTTTGGCGTTAGCCATCAAAAGCAGCGTTAAGGGGTCCTAATGCTGCTTTTTACCGCCCGCTGGTATTTAGAGGCAGCCAGGAAAGGGTCTACCGCTCCCTTCCCTACCGCGATTCCAGGCTCCCGCAGATCCCCTTACGCCAATTGCGTATCCCATCTTTTCAATGGGATCTGCCTAACGCTGGTATTTGGAGTCTTGGGAGAAGTGAGCGGTAGAGCCTCTACCGACAAGACTCCTAACGCCAAAAAAAGTCATTAGTTAAGAGCTTTATGGGCTAACGCCGGAATTTAAAGCTCTTAACTACAGTGCTCTAAAGTACACTAACACCCATAAACTACCTATGTACCCCTAAACCGAGGCCCCCCCCCCACATCGCCGCCACTATAATAAATTTTTTTAACCCCTAATCTGCCGACCGGACACCGCCGCCACCTACATTATACCTATGAACCCCTAATCTGCTACCCCTAACATCGCCGACCCCTATATTATATTTATTAACCCCTAATCTGCCCCCCCAACGTTGCGCTACTATAATAAATGTATTAACCCTTAAACTGCCGCACTCCCGCCTTGAAAACACTAGAATATATAGTATTAACCCCTAATCTGCCGCCCGCACCGTCACCGCTACTATAATAAATGTATTAACCCC
Source organism: Bombina bombina (assembly GCF_027579735.1). Lineage (NCBI taxonomy): Eukaryota > Metazoa > Chordata > Amphibia > Anura > Bombinatoridae > Bombina > Bombina bombina. The sequence goes on from NC_069509.1 coordinate 64,649,626, forward strand.
TAAACCTAACTCTAACCCTAACCCTAACACCCCCTAACATAAATATAATTTAAATTAAACGAAATAATATTCCTAAAATTAACTAAATTATTCCTATTTAAAACTAAATACAGGTGGCCCTCGTTTTACAACGGTTCAATTTACACCGTTTCAGAATAACAACCTTTTTTCCAGTCATGTGACTGCTATTGAAAAGCATTGAGAAGCAGTGCATTTATTAAAATAGCCAGTAGGTGGAGCTGTCCGCTTGTGTTGCAGCAAAGCCAAGCAAGCTGAAATTAATCAGTTTAACCAGACCTGAACTATTGAGCAGATTTCAAAGGAACAAGATCTTCCTGTTATAAATCAGTCCAGATTGGAATGCATAGAAAGAACTGTTTGCAGAAAAATGCAAGTGAAGTCTGTGTTGTGTGATTATTTTATTAGTTTTCTAATGCTGTTTAGCAAATGTTTTTGTTCATTTAACTTAGTTTAATTATATATTCTGTGTTCTGTGATTAATTTATTAGGTTTATAATGCTGTTTAGCATTTAAAGTCTTCATTTCAAAGCTTTAAATATAATGTATTAGGTGTTACTTATGACAATTTTGAGAGGGGCCTGGAACCTATCTCCCTCACTTCCCATTGACTTACATTATAAACTGGATTTCAATTTACAACGGTTTAAATTTACAACGGTTTAAATTTACAACCATTCCTTCTGGAACCTAACCCCGGCGTAAACTGAGGGCTACCTGTACTTACCTATCAAATAAACCCTAATATAGCTACACTATAACTAATAATTACATTGTAGCTATTTTAGGGTTTATATTTATTTTACAGGCAACTTTGTATTTATTTTAACTAGGTACAATAGCTATTAAATAGTTAATAACTATTTAATAGCTACCTAGTTAAAATAAATACAAAATTACCTGTAAAATAAATCCTAACCTAAGTTACAATTAAACCTAACACTACACTATCATTAAATTAATTAAATACATTACCTACAATTACCTAAAATAAAATACAATAAAATAAACTATTCTATAATACAAAAAAAACCTTTTTTTTTATTTTATTAGGTGGCTTAGATTAGGTGTAATTAGTTTAAACTTCTTGTAATTCTTTTTTATTTTCTGTAATTTAGTGTTTTCTTTTTTTTGTATTATAGAATAGTTTATTTTATTGTATTTTATTTTAGGTAATTGTAGGTAATTTATTTAATTAATTTAATGATAGTGTAGTGTTAGGTTTAATTGTAACTTAGGTTAGGATTTATTTTACAGGTAATTTTGTATTTATTTTAACTAGGTAGCTATTAAATAGTTATTAACTATTTAATAGCTATTGTACCTAGTTAAAATAAATACAAAGTTGCCTGTAAAATAAATATAAATCCTAAAATAGCTACAATGTAATTATTAGTTATATTGTAGTTATTTTAGGGTTTATTTGATAGGTAAGTATTTAGTTTTCAATAGGAATAATTTAGTTAATTTTAGGAATATTATTTTGTTTAATTTAAATTATATTTATGTTAGGGGGGTGTTAGGGTTAGTGTTAGGTTTAGGGGTTAATACATTTATTATAGTAGCGGCGAAGGTGCGGGCGGAAGATTGGGGGTTAATAATTTTAGGTAAGCGGCGGTGATGTTAGGGAGGGCAGATTAGGGGTTAATACTATTTATTCTAGTGTTTGCAAAGCGGGAGTGTGGCGGTTTAGGGGTTAATACATTTATTATAGTAGCGGTGACGGTGCTGGCAGGAGATTAGGGGTTAATAATTGTAGGTAGGTGGCAGCGATGTTAGGGAGGGCAGATTAGGGGTTAATACTATTTATTCTAGTGTTTGCGAGGCGGGAGTGTGGCAGTTTAGGGGTTAATACATTTATTATAGTAGCGGCAACAGTGCGGGCGGGAGATTAGGGGTTAATAATTGTAGGTAGGTGGCGGCGATGTTAGGGGGGGCAGATTAGGGGTCAATACTATTTATTCTAGTGTTTGCGAGGTGGGAGTGCGGCAGTTTAGGGGTTAATACATTTATTATGGTGGCGGCGAGATCCGGTCGGCAGATTAGGGGTTAATAAGTGTAGGTAAAGTAGCGACGATGTTGGGGTGGCAAATTAGGGGTTAATAAATATAATATAGGGGTCGGCGGTGTTAGGGGCAGCAGATTAGGGGTTCATAGGGATAATGTAGGTTGCGACGGTGTACGGAGCGGCAGATTAGGGATTAATAGTGTAGTGCAGGTGTCAGCGATAGCAGGGCAGCAGATTAGGGGTTAATAAGTGTAAGGTTAGGGGTGTTTAGACTCGGGGTACATGTTAGGGTGTTAGGTGCAGACTTAGAAAGTGTTTCCCCATAGGAAACAATGGGGCTGCGTTAGGAGCTGAACGCTGCTTTTTTGCAGGTGTTAGGTTTTTTTCAGCCCAAAATGCCCCATTGTTTCCTATGGGGATATCGTGCATGAGCACGTTTTGCCAGCTTACCGCTACTGTAAGCAACGCTGGTATTGAGGGTTGAAGTGGAGCTAAGTTAGGCTCAACGCACCCTTTTTTGAGCCTAACGCAGCCCCTCAGACAACTCTAAATACCAGCGTTGTTGGAAGGGTGCGTTGGCAAAAAAGCAGCGTTAGCTACGCAGATTTTTACCGACAAATCTCTAAATCTAGCCGTATGGGTTTCATGTCCCTTTAACACAACTATGATTGTTAATAGCAGGAACGCCCACTAATGAAACGCTTGTAAATATGTGAAGCGAACCTTAATTAATTCAAACATGATCTCATCTTAAAACCAATTCCCTCAACAGCCTAATGAGCATCTATTAATCTACCCCAATGGCTGGGCAGCAAGCAACAAGCTAGCAAGTGCAGCATCAACCCTAGCACAAGTTTTAATTAAGGGCTGGGTTAGAAGTGGAGAGCTAATTTATTGCGCGCCCGAAAAAGGGCAAATTTGCCAGTTTACGGGCGCACAATAAATAACCAGCCATTTGAAGCGTGTTCCCTGTAAATATATATGTGTATGCTTATACACATATATATATATGTGTGAAAGGGACAGTCTACAGCAGAATTTTTATTGTTTAAAAAGATAGATAATCCCTTTATTACCCATTCCCTAGTTTTGCATAACCAACACAGTTATATGAATGCACTTTTTACCTCTGCGATTACCTTGTATCTAAGCCTCTGCAAACTGCCCCCTTATTTTAGTTCTTTTGACAGACATCCATTTTAGCCAATCAGAGCTGGCTTATCTGAACTCCACGTGCGTGAGCACAGCGTTATCTATATGACACACATGAACTAACACCCTCTAGTGGTAAAAAAACTGTCAAAATGCCCTGAGAGAAGAGGCGGCCTTCAAGGGTTTAGAAATTAGCATATGAACCTCCTAGGTTTAGCTATCAACTAAGAATACCAAGAGAACAAAGCAAAATTGGTGATAAAAGTAAATTGGAAAATTGTTTAAAATTACATTCTCTGGGGTATATTTATTATAGTGCGGACGGACATGATACGATGTAGCATATCATGTCCGCCGCACATCGATAAATGCCGACAGCATACGCTGTCAGCATTTATCATTGCACGAGCAGTTCTTGTGAACTAGTGCAATGCCGCCTCCTGCAGATCAGCCAGGCAAGTTATTGTCTTTAGACCGCTGCTTCATAACTTCTGTTTCAGGCTTGATAAATCGGCCCCTCTATCTGAATCATAAAAGTTTATTTTGGACTAGACTGTCCCTTTAATATGTATATATACACATAAATATATATGTATATATACACATAGTAACACATAAATATATATGTATATATACACATAGTAACACATAAATATATATGTATATATACACATAGTAACACATAAATATATATGTATATATACACATAGTAACACATAAATATATATGTATATATACACATAGTAACACATAAATATATATGTATATATAAACGCATAAATATATTTGTATATATACACATAATAACACATAAATATATATGTATATATACACATAATAACACATAAATATATATGTATATATACACATAATAACACATAAATATATATGTATATATACACATAATAACACATAAATATATATGTATATATAAACGCATAAATATATATGTATATATACACATAATAACACATAAATATATATGTATATATAAACGCATAAATATATATGTATATATACACATAATAACACATAAATATATATGTATATATAAACGCATAAATATATTTGTATATATACACTTAATAACACATAAATATATATGTATATATAAACATAATAACACATAAATATATATGTATATATACACATAATAACACATAAATATATATGTATATATACACATATGAACACATAAATATATATGTATATATACACATAATAACACATAAATATATATGTATATATACACATAATAACACATAAATATATATGTATATATAAACGCATAAATATATTTGTATATATACACATAATAACACATAAATATATATGTATATATACACATAATAACACATAAATATATATGTATATATACACATAATAACACATAAATATATATGTATATATACACATATGAACACATAAATATATATGTATATATACACATAATAACACATAAATATATATGTATATATACACATAATAACACATAAATATATATGTATATATAAACGCATAAATATATTTGTATATATACACATAATAAAACATAAATATATATGTATATATACACATATGAACACATAAATATATATGTATATATACACATATGAACACATAAATATATATATATATACACATATTAGCACATAAATATATATGTATATATACACATAATAACACATAAATATATATGTATATATACACATAATAACACATAAATATATATGTATATATACACATATGAACACATAAATATATATGTATATATACACATAATAACACATAAATATATATGTATATATACACATAATAACACATAAATATATATGTATATATACACATATGAACACATAAATATATATGTATATATACACATAATAACACATAAATATATATGTATATATACACATAATAACACATAAATATATATGTATATATACACATATGAACACATAAATATATATGTATATATAAACGCATAAATATATTTGTATATATACATATAATAACATATAAATATATAAGTATATATACACATATGAACACATAAATATATATGTATATACACATAATAACACATAAATATATATGTATATATACACATAGTAACACATAAATATATATGTATATATAAACGCATAAATATATTTGTATATATACACATAATAACACATAAATATATATGTATATATAAACGCATAAATATATATGTATATATACACATAATAACACATAAATATATATGTATATATAAACGCATAAATATATATGTATATATACACAAAATAACACATAAATATATATGTATATATAAACGCATAAATATATTTGTATATATACACATAATAACACATAAATATATATGTATATATACACATAATAACACATAAATATATATGTATATATACACATAATAACACATAAATATATATGTATATATACACATAATAACACATAAATATATATGTATATATACACATAATAACACATAAATATATATGTATATATACACATAATAACACATAAATATATATGTATATATAAACGCATAAATATATTTGTATATATACACATAATAACACATAAATATATATGTATATATACACATAATAACACATAAATATATATGTATATATACACATAATAACACATAAATATATATGTATATATACACATATGAACACATAAATATATATGTATATATACACATAATAACACATAAATATATATGTATATATACACATAATAACACATAAATATATATGTATATATAAACGCATAAATATATTTGTATATATACACATAATAAAACATAAATATATATGTATATATACACATAATAACACATAAATATATATGTATATATAAACGCATAAATATATATGTATATATACACAAAATAACACATAAATATATATGTATATATAAACGCATAAATATATTTGTATATATACACATAATAACACATAAATATATATGTATATATACACATAATAACACATAAATATATATGTATATATACACATAATAACACATAAATATATATGTATATATACACATATGAACACATAAATATATATGTATATATACACATAATAACACATAAATATATATGTATATATACACATAATAACACATAAATATATATGTATATATAAACGCATAAATATATTTGTATATATACACATAATAACACATAAATATATATGTATATATACACATAATAACACATAAATATATATGTATATATACACATAATAACACATAAATATATATGTATATATACACATATGAACACATAAATATATATGTATATATACACATAATAACACATAAATATATATGTATATATACACATAATAACAAATAAATATATATGTATATATAAACGCATAAATATATTTGTATATATACACATAATAAAACATAAATATATATGTATATATACACATATGAACACATAAATATATATGTATATATACACATATGAACACATAAATATATATATATATACACATATTAGCACATAAATATATATGTATATATACACATAATAACACATAAATATATATGTATATATACACATAATAACACATAAATATATATGTATATATACACATATGAACACATAAATATATATGTATATATACACATAATAACACATAAATATATATGTATATATACACATAATAACACATAAATATATATGTATATATACACATATGAACACATAAATATATATGTATATATACGCATAACACATAAATATATATGTATATATACACATAATAACACATAAATATATATGTATATATACACATATGAACACATAAATATATATGTATATATAAACGCATAAATATATTTGTATATATACATATAATAACACATAAATATATATGTATATATACACATATGAACACATAAATATATATGTATATACACATAATAACACATAAATATATATGTATATAAACACATATTAACACATAAATATATATGTATATACACATATGAACACATAAATATATATGTATATAAACACATATTAACACATAAATATATCTGTATATACACATATGAACACATAAATATATATGTATATAAACACATATTAACACATAAATATATATGTATATATACACATATGAACACATAAATATATATTTATATACACATAATAACACATAAATATATATGTATATAAACACATATTAACACATAAATATATATGTATATACACATAATAACACATAAATATATATGTATATATACACATATGAACACATAAATATATATGTATATATACACATAATAACACATAAATATATATGTATATATACACATATGAACACATAAATATATATGTATATATACACATATGAACACATAAATATATATGTATATACACATAATAACACATAAATATATATGTATATATACACATATGAACACATAAATATATATGTATATATACACATATGAACACATAAATATATATGTATATACACATAATAACACATAAATATATATGTATATAAACACATATGAACACATAAATATATATGTATATACACATAATAACACATAAATATATATGTATATATACACATATTAACACATAAATATATATGCATATATACACATATGAACACATAAATATATATGTATATATACACATAATAACAAATAAATATATATGTATATACACATAATAACACATAAATATATATGTATATATACACATATGAACACATAAATATATATGTATATACACATATTAACACATAAATATATATGTATATATACACATATGAACACATAAATATATATGTATATACACATAATAACACATAAATATATATGTATATATACACATATGAACACATAAATATATATGTATATATACACATATGAACACATAAATATATATGTATATACACATAATAACACATAAATATATATGTATATATACACATATGAACACATAAATATATATGTATATATACACATATGAACACATAAATATATATGTATATACACATAATAACACATAAATATATATGTATATATACACATATGAACACATAAATATATATGTATATATACACATATGAACACATAAATATATATGTATATATACACATAATAACACATAAATATATATGTATATATACACATATGAACACATAAATATATATGTATATATACACATATGAACACATAAATATATATGTATATACACATAATAACACATAAATATATATGTATATATACATATATGAACACATAAATATATATGTATATATAGACATATGAACACATAAATATATATGTATATACACATAATAACACATAAATATATATGTATATATACACATATGAACACATAAATATATATGTATATATACACATATGAACACATAAATATATATGTATATATACACATATGAACACATAAATATATATGTATATACACATATTAACACATAAATATATATGTATATATACACATATGAACACATAAATATATATGTATATATACACATATGAACACATAAATATATATGTATATATACACATATGAACACATAAATATATATGTATATATACACATAAGAACACAAATATATATGTATATACACATAATAACACATAAATATATATGTATATACACATAATAACACATAAATATATATGTATATATACACATATAAACACATAAATATATATGTATATACACACATATGAACACATAAATATATATGTATATATACACATATGAACACATAAATATATATGTATATATACAAATAAGAACACAAATATATATGTATATACACATAATAACACATAAATATATATGTATATACACATAATAACACATAAATATATATGTATATATACACATATGAACACATAAATATATATGTATATATACACATAAGAACACAAATATATATGTATATACACATAATAACACATAAATATATATGTATATATACACATATGAACACATAAATATATATGTATATATACACATAAGAACACAAATATATATGTATATACACATAATAACACATAAATATATATGTATATATACACATATGAACACATAAATATATATGTATATATACACATAAGAACACAAATATATATGTATATACACATAATAACACATAAATATATATGTATATATTCATATACAATTAGCACGAGTTCCAGCACTCCAGCTTCAACTAATAATGAAGCACCTGGGTGCAATCCTCAATGGATTGTAGATAAGAGCTATGAAAGGGAGGGCACTCTCAGGATTTATATACATCAAAGTTAGTTTATTGTTTATAACAACAACGTTAGAAAGTCATAAGGATAGGTCGCCGTTGTGAGTTGTTCATCCGTCTTGATGAAGGCTTCTATGTAAGCCGAAACGTCGACCTTATGACTTTCTAACGTTGTTGTTATAAACAATAAACTAACTTTGATGTATATAAATCCTGAGAGTGCCCTCCCTTTCCTAGCTCTTATATATTCATATACATATATATTTAATCTTTGCTGCCCATCGCTGCGTGACTTACCCTGTGCGCTGTGCTAGTTCTCATGCCGTGTCTGACAGCATGAGAACGAGGCTCCCATTGGAGCCTATGGAAGCGCGCTCACTTGAGCGCAATGCTTCCATGCAATGCGAACGTGAGCTCGCATTTGCATTGCACTCAACATGCAATAGCAGCGCACCGTGTGCTGGTATTACTCAGTGGAGTGCAAATATAGCTTTCGCGAAAGCGATATTTTGAGTTCCACTTATAGGGGCCTATCTATCAAGCTCCGAAAGACCGCTGCTCCATAACCCTGTCCGCCTGCTCTGAGCAAGCGGACAGGAATCGCAACAATTCAACCCGATTGAGTACGATCGGGTTGATTGACACCTCCCTGCTGGCGGCCCATTGTGAGCTGCTGGTGCAATGCTGAATACGGAGAGCGCAATGCTCTCCGCATTCAGCGAGGTCTTGCGGACCTGATCCGCACTGTCGGATCAGGTCCGCAAGACCTTTGTTAAACAGGGGCCATAATCTGGTCCTAAATCGTGAAATGCAGGGAAAATCATGGCTTCACAATTTGCTTAATGGAATTCAAAAATTAAAATCAGCATCACCCATAACATAAATTTTCATTAAAATGTGAAGTGCAGAGAAATTCACGGTTATAACATTATTTAAAGAACCACTCAATGCAGTAAAATTGCATAATTAACAAGTGCATAATAAAAAGACAAGCCAATAACACCTACTCTGAATTTCAAATAAGCAATAGATTTTTTTTATGATAGATTTTTCCCCCCACCTTTTTTGCCCCCTGTATCATGTGACATAAATCAGCCAATCACAGACTACTAGTATATGTATACCCTGTGAGTTTGTGCACATGCTCAGTAGAATCTTGTTCCTCATAAAGTGTGTATATAAAAAGACTGTGCAAAATTTGATCATGGAAGTAAATTTAAAAGTGTCTTAAAACTCCATGCTTTTTCTAAATCATAAAAGTTTATTTTGACTTGAGTGTTCCTTTAATGTAATTCGAAAATTACAATCTGTGTCATTAAATTAGGGTGGTGCAGTTATACAGCGTAAATTTCTAATAAGTGCTGAAACCAGGAATTTTTTCAGTTTTTTTTTGCAGAATGGAGCCCCTAGATGACGTTAGGATGTTCCATGAAATCCTAAAAGCACTGGGCCGTTAGGACGGCATGGAACCTCCTAACTTTGTTTGGTGTCCTGCACCTTCCTGCTTTGATGAAGCACAAAATCTGACTGGGGGACGTGCCTAGAATCATAGGCCTAGATTTGGAGTTCGGCGGTAAAAGGGCTGTTAATGCTCCGCGGGCTTTTTTCTGGCCGCACCATAAAATTAACTCTGGTATCGAGAGTTCAAACAAATGCTGCGTTAGGCTCCAAAAAAGGAGCGTAGAGCATTTTTACCGCAAAAGCAACTCTCGATACCAGAGTTGCTTACGGACGCGGCCGGCCTCAAAAACGTGCTCGTGCACGATTCCCCCATAGGAAACAATGGGGCTGTTTGAGCTGAAAAAAACCCTAACACCTGCAAAAAAGCAGCATTCAGCTCCTAACGCAGCCCCATTGTTTGCTATGGGGAAACACTTCCTACGTCTGCACCTAACACTCTAACATGTACCCCGAGTCTAAACACCCCTAGCCTTACACTTATTAACCCCTAATCTGCCGCCCCCGCTATCGCTGACCCCTGCATATTTTTTTAAACCCCTAATCTGCCGCTCCGTAAACCGCCGCCACCTACGTTATCCCTATGTACCCCTAATCTGCTACCCCTAACACCGCCGACCCCTATATTATATTTATTAACCCCTAACCTGCCCCCCACAACGTCGCCGACACCTGCCTACACTTATTAACCCCTAATCTGCCGAGCGGACCTGAGCGCTACTATAATAAAGTTATTAACCCCTAATCCGCCTCACTAACCCTATCATAAATAGTATTAACCCCTAATCTGCCCTCCCTAACATCGCCGACACCTAACTTCAATTATTAACCCCTAATCTTCCGATCGGAGCTCACCGCTATTCTAATAAATGGATTAACCCCTAAAGCTAAGTCTAACCCTAACACTAACACCCCCCTAAGTTAAATATAATATTTATCTAACGAAATAAATTAACTCTTATTAAATAACTTATTCCTATTTAAAGCTAAATACTTACCTGTAAAATAAATCCTAATATAGCTACAATATAAATTATAATTATATTATAGCTATTTTAGGATTAATATTTATTTTACAGGCAACTTTGTAATTATTTTAACCAGGTACAATAGCTATTAAATAGTTAAGAACTATTTAATAGTTACCTAGTTAAAATAATAACAAATTTACCTGTAAAATAAATCCTAACCTAAGTTATAATTAAACCTAACACTACCCTATCAATAAAATAATTAAATAAACTACCTACAATTACCTACAATTAACCTAACACTACACTATCAATAAATTAATTAAACACAATTCCTACAAATAAATACAATTAAATAAACTAGCTAAAGTACAAAAAATAAAAAAGAACTAAGTTACAGAAAATAAAAAAATATTTACAAACATAAGAAAAATATTACAACAATTTTAAACTAATTACACCTACTCTAAGCCCCCTAATAAAATAACAAAGCCCCCCAAAATAAAAAATTCCCTACCCTATTCTAAATTAAAAAAGTTACAAGCTCTTTTACCTTACCAGCCCTGAACAGGGCCCTTTGCGGGGCATGCCCCAAGAATTTCAGCTCTTTTGCCTGTAAAAAAAAACATACAATACCCCCCCCAACATTACAACCCACCACCCACATACCCCTAATCTAACCCAAACCCCCCTTAAATAAACCTAACACTAAGCCCCTGAAGATCTTCCTACCTTGTCTTCACCATCCAGGTATCACCGATCCGTCCTGGCTCCAAGATCTTCATCCAACCCAAGCGGGGGTTGGCGATCCATAATCCGGTCCAGAAGAGGCTCCAAAGTCTTCCTCCTATCCGGCAAGAAGAGGACATCCGGACCGGCAAACATCTTCTCCAAGCGGCATCTTCGATCTTCTTCCATCCGGAGCGAAGCGGCAGGATCCTGAAGACCTCCAGCGCGGAACATCCATCCGGACCGACGACTGAACGACGAATGACTGTTCCTTTAAGGGACGTCATCCAAGATGGCGTCCCTCGAATTCCGATTGGCTGATAGGATTCTATCAGCCAATCGGAATTAAGGTAGGAATTTTCTGATTGGCTGATGGAATCAGCCAATCAGAATCAAGTTCAATCCGATTGGCTGATCTAATCAGCCAATCAGATTGAGCTCGCATTCTATTGGCTGTTCCGATCAGCCAATAGAATGCGAGCTCAATCTGATTGGCTGATTGGATCGGCCAATCGGATTGAACTAGATTCTGATTGGCTGATTCCATCAGCCAATCAGAAAATTCCTACCTTAATTCCGATTGGCTGATAGAATCCTATCAGCCAATCGGAATTCGAGGGACACCATCTTGGATGATGTCCCTTAAAGGAACAGTCATTCGTCGTTCAGTCGTCGGTCCGGATGGATGTTCCGCGCTGGAGGTCTTCAGGATCCTGCCGCTTCGCTCCGGATGGAAGAAGATCGAAGATGCCGCTTGGAGAAGATGTTTGCCGGTCCGGATGTCCTCTTCTTGCCGGATAGGAGGAAGACTTTGGAGCCTCTTCTGGACCGGATTATGGATCGCCAACCCCCGCTTGGGTTGGATGAAGATCTTGGAGCCAGGACGGATCGGTGATACCTGGATGGTGAAGACAAGGTAGGAAGATCTTCAGGGGCTTAGTGTTAGGTTTATTTAAGGGGGGTTTGGGTTAGATTAGGGGTATGTGGGTGGTGGGTTGTAATGTTGGGGGGGGGTATTGTATGTTTTTTTTTACAGGCAAAAGAGCTGAAATTCTTGGGGCATGCCCCGCAAAGGGCCCTGTTCAGGGCTGGTAAGGTAAAAGAGCTTGTAACTTTTTTAATTTAGAATAGGGTAGGGAATTTTTTATTTTGGGGGGCTTTGTTATTTTATTAGGGGGCTTAGAGTAGGTGTAATTAGTTTAAAATTGTTGTAATATTTTTCTTATGTTTGTAAATATTTTTTTATTTTCTGTAACTTAGTTCTTTTTTATTTTTTGTACTTTAGCTAGTTTATTTAATTGTATTTATTTGTAGGAATTGTGTTTAATTAATTTATTGATAGTGTAGTGTTAGGTTAATTGTAGGTAATTGTAGGTAGTTTATTTAATTATTTTATTGATAGGGTAGTGTTAGGTTTAATTATAACTTAGGTTAGGATTTATTTTACAGGTAAATTTGTTATTATTTTAACTAGGTAACTATTAAATAGTTCTTAACTATTTAATAGCTATTTTACCTGGTTAAAATAATAACAAAGTTGCCTGTAAAATAAATATTAATCCTAAAATAGCTATAATATAATTATAATTTATATTGTAGCTATATTATGATTTATTTTACAGGTAAGTATTTAGCTTTAAATTGGAATAATTTATTTAATAAGAGTTAATTTATTTCGTTAGATAAAAATTATATTTAATTTAGGGGGGTGTTAGTGTTAGGGTTAGACTTAGCTTTAGGGTTTAATACATTTATTAGAATAGCGGTGAGCTCCGGTCGGCAGATTAGGGGTTAATAATTGAAGTTAGGTGTCGGCGATGTTAGGGAGGGCAGATTAGGGGTTAATACTATTTATGATAGGGTTAGTGAGGCGGATTAGGGGTTAATACATTTATTATAGTAGCGCTCAGGTCCGCTCGGCAGATTAAGGGTTAATAAGTGTAGGCAGGTGTCGGCGACGTTGAGGGGGGCAGATTAGGGGTTAATAAATATAATATAGGGGTCGGCGATGTTAGGGCAGCAGATTAGGGGTACATAGGGATAACGTAGGTGGCGGCGATTTGCGGTCGGAAGATTAGGGGTTAATTATTTTAAGTAGCTGGCGGCGACGTTGTGGGGGGCAAGTTAGGGGTTAATAAATGTAATACAGGGGTCGGCGGGGTTAGGGGCAGCAGATTAGGGGTACATAAGTATAACGTAGGTGGCGGTCGGCAGATTAGGGGTTAAAAATTTTAATCGAGTGGCGGCGGTGTGGGGGGACCTCGGTTTAGGGGTACATAGGTAGTTTATGGGTGTTAGTGTACTTTAGGGTACAGTAGTTAAGAGCTTTATAAACCGGCGTTAGCCAGAAAGCTCTTAACTCCTGCTATTTTCAGGCGGCTGGAATCTTGTCGTTAGAGCTCTAACGCTCACTTCAGAAACGACTCTAAATACCAGCGTTAGAAAGATCCCATTGAAAATATAGGCTACGCAAATGGCGTAGGGGGATCTGCGGTATGGAAAAGTCGCGGCTGAAAAGTGAGCGTTAGACCCTTTAATCACTGACTCCAAATACCAGCGGGCGGCCAAAACCAGCGTTAGGAGCCTCTAACGCTGGTTTTGACGGCTACCGCCGAACTCCAAATCTAGGCCATAGGATGCCACAGCATTACAATCACGCGGTCATCGCTGTTCCTGTTTATGTTTACATCGGAATTTCATTCTGATCATTAAAGGGACAGACTACTTGAAAATTGTTATTCTTTAAAAAGATAGATAATCCCTATATTACCCGTTGCCCAGTGTTGCATAACCAACACTTTTATATTAATGTACTTTGTTACTCTGTGATTACCTTGTATCTAAATCTCTGCAGACTGCCCCCTTATCTCAGTTCTTTTGACAGACTTGCATTTTAGCCAGTCAGTGCTGACGCATTAATAACTTCACAGTAGTGAGCACAATGGTATCTATATGGCACACATGAACTAGAGTTGTCTGGCTGTATTAAAAGATTCTAAAAAGCTTTAAAAAAGCACTGAGATAAGGAGCTGCAGGGACTTAGAAACAGGCAATTTTAGAGGTTATAAAGTATATTAATATAACAATGTTGGTTGTTTAAAGCTGGGAATGGGTAGTAAAGGCGTTAGCTATCTTTTTAAACACTAAAAAAAAAAAATCAAGTACACTGTCCCTTTAATCCTAATAATTAAAAAAAAATCCCAGATTTTACCACCAGTTAGGTATTGAAATTTGAACCTTTATTTCTCTCATCTTTCATCTGTTGAAATAATTTGTGAGTATAAAGCTGCTACAATCTGTCATCATCATGCTAAAAATGATTTTCTTTTCTCAGGGAATATAGTTATGAAGGCAAATTGATACATTAAGGACTAAACATGATCTTCTTTGCTGGCATTATAAATGTAATGTAGAACAGTCCGTAAGCGCAAGTAGCATACCAGCTGTCTACAGGGGATTTGGAGCAAACTTTTTCAGCTGTTACTGATTGTTAGCAATTAAAACACCAGTTACATTTTTTTTTTTTTATATTCTGTCAACATGTTCAGGTTAGAAAACACAAAATGAAGATATTAGATACGAAAAAAAATGTTCCCAATCTGCTAGAGTTTGCCAAGCGAAAACTACAGTCTAAACTCAGGTATTTGTTCCCTTTTCATATCAATGGCATCCAATGGCTGTTAAATGAGTTAGCCGACCTACTTTCATTTGTGGTGTATCCGGAACATCTGGGTCTCATGCAATCTGATTGGTTAAACATGTGAAAATTCTTTTCTCATGATGTGTATTGAGTTTTCACAGACTTAAAGAGACACTGAACCCAATTTTTTTCTTTCATGATTCAGATAGAGCATGCAAATTTAAGCAACTTTCTAATTTATTCCTATTATCAATTTTTCTTCGTTTTCTTGCTATCTTTATTTTAAAAAGAAGACATCTAAGCTTTTTTTTTTATTCAGAACTGTGGACAGCACTTTTTTATTGGTGGATGAGTTTATCCACCAATCAGCAAGAACAACCCAGGTTGATCATCAAAAATGGGCCGGCATCTAAACTTACTTTCTTGCATTTCAAATAAAGATACCAAGAGAATGAAGAAAATTTGATAATAGGAGTAAATTAGAAAATTGCTTAAAATGTCATGCTCTATCTGAATCACGAAAGAAAAAATTTGGGTACAGTGTCCCTTTAAAGGGACATGAAACCCAAAATTTTTCTTTCATGATTTCGATAAAGCATACAATTCTTATCATTTTTCTAATGTACTTCTCTTATCGATTTTGCTTTATTCTCTTGGTATCTTTTCTTGAAGGAGCAGCAATGCACTACTGAGAACTAGCTGAACACATCGATAAACTAATCAAAAGAGGCATATATGTGCAGACACCAATCAGCAGCTAGCTCCCAGCTTGTGAGCATATCTAGGTATGCTTTTTTAACAAAGGCTGCCAAGAGAATCAAGCAAATTAGATAAAAGAAGTAAATTGGAAAGTTGTTTACAAATGTATACCCTATCTAAATCATTAAATAATGTTTTGGGGTTTCATGTCCCTTTAAAGTGAAGGTAAACTTTCACGAATCAGTGTCCGGTTTTAAAAAAATACTATTAAAAACAGGAGCACTTTCATTCATGAGAGTTTGCATTCCAGCGGTTTTGTTAAAATACTTACCTTTTTCTTCTTCAAAGCCAGACCAGCGATCCCCCGCCCGCTTCTCGTGCTGTGCTTAAGACAAGACCTCCAATCACGGCGTGGCTTCAGGAAATGTTTGCTCTGGGGGGGGGAAGCTGTGATTGGAGAAAGCCGGATTCGTCATTGCTGACGTAAGAAGCGACGACCTGGCGACGACCTGCGGGCAGGGGAATTGCTGGTTGGATGAAGAAAAAAGCTAAGTATTTTAACAAACCCGCTGCAGTGTAAACTTTCATGAATGAAAGTGCCTCTGTTTTTAATAGTATTTTTAAAAACCGGGCACTGAATCGTGAAAGTTTACATTCACTTTAAAGGGACATAAAACCCCAACATTTTGCTTTCATGGTTTTAATAGAGCATTCAATTTTAAAAAGGTTTCCAATTTACTTCTATTATCACATTTTCTTGATTTTTCTTGTTATCCTTTGTTGAAAAGCAGGAAGGTAAGTTCACGAGTGTGCACGTGTGTCTGCTGCACTATATAGCAGCAGTTTTGCAACAATGTTATACATTATCAAGATCATTAGATGGCAGCACTATTTCCTGTCATGTAATTCTCCAGACATGTGCACGCTACCTATCTAGATATCTCTTCAATAGCGAATAACAAGAGAACAAAGCAAATTTGATAATATAATTAAATTGGAAGCTTTTTTTTTATTGTATTCTCTATCTGAAAGATGAAAGACATTTTTTGGGTTCATGTTCCTTTAAAGGGACATTAAACACCTTGTACTTATAGGATCTTTCCGTTTGTTGCTTTAGAATAACAGATCAGCCAAGTCTTAATCTTGTAAAAACAAATTAACATCCTTTTTACAGCAATTATTTTCCAATAGCCAAACTCCGCCCACAATTTGCTTTATTTTGAGGAGCCAATCAAAGCCGCAAGATACATTATTTACACACAACTACTGCAGCCATAAGACAAATGGTTGTAAAAGCTTCTATTGTAGGAGTTAAACACATTCACCTAGATTAGGAGTTTTGCGTTAACAGGGGTGCGGTGCTAACGAGCAGTTTAAGCTCACCGCTCACTGACACACAGTGCTGCTATTACGGGTTTTTACAAACCCGGTGTTAACCGCAAAAAAGTGAGCGAAGAGCAAAATTTTGCTCCACATCTCACCTCAATACCAGCGCTGCTTACGGTAGCGGTGAGCTGGTAAAATGTGCTCGTGCACGATTTCCCCATAGGAATCAATGGGGGAGAGCCGGCTGAAAAAAACTAACACATGCAAAAAAGCAGCGTAAAGCTCCTAACGCAGCCCCATTGATTCCTATGGGGAAATACTTTTTATGTCTACACCTAACACCCTAACATGAACCCCGAGTCTAAACACCCCTAATCTTACACTTATTAACCCCTAATCTGCCGCCCCCAATGTCGCCGCAACCTAACTACATTTATTAACCCCTAATCTGCCACCCACAACGTCGCCGCTACTATATTAAATGTATTAACCCCTAAACTTAAGTCTAACCCTAAACCTAACCCCCCTAACTGAAATATAATTTTAATAAATCTAAATAAAATTACTATCATTAACTAAATTATTCCTATTTAAAACTAAATACTTACCTGTAAAATAAACCCTAATATAGCTACAATATAACTAATAGTTACATTGTATCTATCTTAGGGTTTATTTTTATTTTACAGGCAACTTTGTATTTATTTTAACTAGGTAAAATAGTTATTAAATAGTTATTAACTATTTAATAACTACCTAGTTAAAATAAATACAAATTGGGGGGCGGAGCCAGCTACCAAGGGAATAAGATGTGCGTGTATGGAGCTCCTGTCTCCTAAAAGACTTAAAAACCATGTTTAATTGCCCTTGAAGTAATATTTTCTCTTAAATCACAAGAGGAACCTTTAACCTATGCTAGCATCACAGACTTGAAGAGTATTCAGGTGGATATCACTAACTTAGAGAACCCAAACAAAAATATGACCGAAATGGAGGCCCTTAACGCTTGGGGTTTGACGGTGGCGCAGCTCCTACTTGAACATTTTGCAAAAATGGAGGCGACACTACATGAGCACTATGCTGCAGTTGCCGAGTCTACGCATGCTGCCTTCAGCCCGACCACAACCGACACTGCCTTAGCTCAGAGTATTAGTGCTGACATGGCGTCCCCTGGGATCTCGTTTGGTCTATCGGATCTCCCGCAACTCCAGGAACCATCTGATTATCGATATGCTGTGCAGACAAGTGATGAGGCTTGTGTAACTGAGGAGGCGAAAGAAAGTGACATACTCCCAAAACTAGGACAGACCGGTGTAATCTTGGTTCCTGAAACAAGTAGCGCCTCACCCACACACTCACCTTCAGCTGCAAGACGTGCGGTATCTACAGTAAGCGGCCATGTTTGCGAAGCTCTCCCTCCGCTCCGCAGCACTAAGCCTGAGGAGACTGACCCTGTGCCCGCTACTTATGTTTTAACCGGTGATTCTATCACACTAGACCGTGACAGTTTGTTGAGCAGCATCATTAATACCTTGAAGCGAGAGTTTGGGGAGAAAAGTAGCCGGTGTGGAGTTGGCTAAAGAGAGGTTGCAAATTTTCTTTATGCGCCATTACAACTGCCTGGACTCTTAATATGGCCCA
This sequence comes from Bombina bombina, assembly GCF_027579735.1. Taxonomy (NCBI): domain Eukaryota; kingdom Metazoa; phylum Chordata; class Amphibia; order Anura; family Bombinatoridae; genus Bombina; species Bombina bombina. The sequence continues at coordinate 64,669,558 of NC_069509.1, forward strand.
TAATTTGCCTCATACAGTGTTCTCTGCATAACACTTTATTTCCAAATGTACATATCTTCCCCTAGTTTCGACCAAGCTTCTCGCATTATTTGAAACGGCTGATGACAGATTGACCTAAAATTGGGGAACGACAGTCTTATCTTACAGACTTGAGGAAGCTTACACAGGACAATCCATTTCCATTACAGGTTCATAAGTGGTTGAGCATATAAGACTTTGCCGATGTTCAATAAGTATCACATTTTATCTAAATTACAACTCTTTTGTTTTTGAACGCCAGATTCCATACATGTTCCCTTTTCTCTGAGCTGTATGTTATGTTCCTATGTCCCTTATCACCTCCTGCTAGCATCCATATAGAAGCTAAATAGCTTCCCACATATCAGTGATATTCTACCCTTTGCTCTATTCACTGCAACTAGCATATAGTGGCTGTTCATTTTAGTTTATATATTATGTCCCTGTGAACTAGACCTCAAGGCTTAGACAGTATACATAATGTGTGTCTGTTTCCATACATAGTGAGATATAGTATATTAATATACATAGGAGAGAAATCACCGTTTAACTTTTGACTGCTATTGTTTAAATATATTTTATTCTCAAAATGTTAAATATAGGGTATTGCCTTAACATAATAATGCTTGGATATCTGTGGTTCAGGAATCTTACAGGGTTTAGCTCCACGTATTTTTTATGACTGTTACATTATCTTGTTGTCTCACACCAGTTTTTTATGTTCCTCAATTAGAGAATAACAATGATACCTCAGGACCTAAGAACAGATTGATCACATAATCATATCTACAGCCGTCGAGGTGCAAATAAGATCATACTAAATATCCTGCCCCTGTGGTTCACAAATAGTAATCACTAATATCACAATGTTTGAGGTAGCCTGTTGCATTTAAACATCACAGTAGGTAATGCATGTTTTCCCCTCTAGTTATTGGGTATTTATCTAATGTTAAGACATACTTGGGCGGGGTATAGGGCCCATACCCGGCCAGTAGAGTCAACCATGTTACACCATATTTAGACATGGACACACCAATACCCTGTTTGTTTTAATAATCTAAATACTGCCGCATCCTGCTGATACATTGAGCTCTGTTATACTACATTCTGGCTAACAATCCCTTACTGGGAGGATGATCTATGTTAACCCTAAGTGCCAGGCAACGATACCCATTTCTTAGCTAGCCCTCCCTTGAAGGTACTCTATAGCCTAGGTTCTAGTGCAAATCCCAGACTAGCTGTGGCGCTTTACTTATCTATCTTGCCTACCATACTTACCTTATCACCTCCTCCCACCGTGTCTTAGCTCCTGTTCCATGGGGGTGGGTTGTGTGGCTTTCCTAGCCACTATTATACCTTAGTTTAATATAGCACCTTCAGAGCAGGCAGGTCATGCATTACTACTATTCCCATTCATTACTTGAGACATTGCCCCAATTCAGGCGCTATTCATACACTTAAACATCTAATATACCCCCTCCACCACCTCCCCCCCCCCACCCTTTCCTTTTTTTTTATAATACTCCTCCTAATTTAGGAGAATTAATGGAGCGATCTATCTAACCTATACCGTACCCTACCTATCTTTCTTATCCACATAATTTACAGTGTTACATAACATCGAATATACCACTCCTGTACATGGCTTCCTTAGGTCTATCCCATAGGTGAATTTTCACTATCCCAGGATGCCCTGTTTTCCATCGCAGGCTGAACCTACAATAACATTAAACTATGCAATTTCTCATCCTTATATTTAGTTCTAGCTATACACACACCAAATATCGTATCTACTCAATATACAATTGGCCTATAAGCTATCTACTAAGCTTCAATAACCACCTCCTCCTCCACTGTATTATATTGTACCTCCATATTTGGCATATACACTACCCATAGTATTTATCTTGTCTCCTAATTTCAGAACAATTATAAAAGTGGTTTCTCTTAGCTAATCTACCACCTCCCCCCCCCCCCACTCCGCTCCACTCTACCCCCCTTATAATATACCTCCCAATGTTGGGGGGCTATCTATATGGCTTATCTTGTCCATGCCATACTCTAAATATTTATACCTACATACTTTACCACTTTATTTACACGGCAAATTTATATATTTACTCTTATTATTGCTCCCAATACTAATTCCTAACTTTTCTAAAAAATTAAAAAATTCGAGGTTTATTAATGAGATCCAAAAGAGGTCTCCTTGGTTACAATTTCCCTCTCTCGCCTCATTACTACCTGTTGCTTTTGTTAGCTCATAAGTGATTTATTATTTCATATAGAGGGTTCCTGAAGGATCAACACCCTATTCGTATAATATTTACAAGATATGTAACTTGTTGGCTATACGTCTTTGTTGTGTCTCTTTTTCTTACTCCTGTAACATTGAAGCCTTATTTCATGTGACATAAGAATTTGTTATGATGTTTTATGTATGCCTTTAACTAAACCTCAATAAAAATTATTGAAAAAAAAAATAAAAAAAATACAAATTTACCTGTAAAATAAAACCTAACCTATGTTACAATTACACCTAACACTACACTATAATTAAATTAATTACCTAAACTAAATACAATTAATTACAATTTAAATAAATGATCTAAAGTATGAAAAAAAAAACACACTAAATTACAGAAAATAATAAAATAATTACAAGAATTTTAAACTAATTACACCTACTCTAATCCCCCTAACAATATAAAAAAGCCCCCCAAAATAAAAACAGCCCTAACCTACACTAAATTACAAATAGCCCTTAAAAGGACCTTTTGCGGGGCATTGCCCAAAGTAATCTGCTCTTTTACCTGTAAAAAAAAAGTACAAATACCCCCCCAACATTAAAACCCACCACCCACACAACCAACCCTACTCTAAAACCCACCAATCCCCCCTTAATAAAACCTAACACTAACCCCTTGAAGATCACCCTACCTTGAGAAGTCTTCACCCAACCGGGCCGAAGTCCTCCACGAAGCCGGCAGAAGTGGTCCTCCAGACGGGCAGAAGTTGTCCTCCAAACGGGCAGAAGTCTTCATCCAGACGGCATCTTCTATCTTCATCCACGGAGCGGCTCCATCTTCAAGACATCCGACGCGGAGCATCCTCTTCAAACGACGTCTAACTGAAGAATAAAGGTTCCTTTAAATGACGTCATCCAAGATGGCGTCCCTTCAATTCCGATTGGCTGATAGAATTCTATCAGCCAATCGGAATTAAGGTAGAAAAAATCCTCTTGGCTGATGTAATCAGCCAATAGGATTGAGTTTGCATTCTATTGGCTGATCCAATCAGCCACTAGAATGCCTGCTCAATCCTATTGGCTGATTGGATCAGCCAATAGGATTGAACTTCAATCCTATTGGCTGATTGCATCAGCCAATAGGATTTTTTTCTACCTTAATTCAATTGGCTGATAGAATTCTATCAGCCAATTGGAATTGAAGGGACGCCATCTTGGATGACGTCATTTAAAGGAACCTTCATTCTTCAGTCGGACGTCGTTTGAAGAGGATGCTCCGCGTCGGATGTCTTGAAGATGGAGCCGCTCCACGCCGGATGGATGAAGATAAAAGATGCCGTCTGGATGAAGACTTCTGCCCGTCTGGAGGACCACTTCTGCCCATCTGGAGGACCACTTCTGCCGGCTTCGTGGAGGACTTCGGCCCGGTTGGGTGAAGACTTCTCAAGGTAGGGTGATCTTTAAGGGGTTAGTGTTAGGTTTTATTAAGGGGGGATTGGGTGGGTTTTAGAGTAGGGTTGGTTGTGTGGATGGTGGGTTTTATTGTTGGGGGGTATTGTACTTTTTGTTTACAGGTAAAAGAGCTGATTACTTTGGGGCAATGCCCCGCAAAATGCCTTTTTAAGGGTTATTTGTAATTTAGTGTAGGGTAGGGCTTTTTTTTATTTTGGGGGGCTTTTTTATTTTGTTAGGGGGATTAGAGTAGGTGTAATTAGTTTAAAATTCTTGTAATTATTTTATTATTTTCTGTAATTTAGTGTTTGTTCTTTTCTTCGTACTTTAGATAATTTATTTAAATTTTAATTAATTGTATTTAGTTTAGGTAATTAATTTAATTATAGTGTAGTGTTAGGTGTAATTGTAACATAGGTTATGTTTTATTTTACAGGTAAATTTGTCTTTATTTTAACTAGGTAGTTATTAAATAGTTAATAACTATGGTGCGGAGCCAGCTATGAAGCAAAGCAGACGCAGATGTCGAGAGCTCCTGCTTATAACGTTTTAAAAACATATTATAGGGCTCTAAAATTCAAGTTACAAGTAATTTCACTGGACTTATATCTCACAGCTCATATGAGAGCATCATTTAGATGCTGACATGCTGTTTCTGAGAGGGTAGAGCGGAGCAGGTCCACTGAGTACCGGATCATATACAGGCCGCAGACTAACCGCTTACTGCGTATCAAGAGGGGAACTTATCCTGCAAAGCAAGGAGGACAGTGTAGTCTCTGTGACCCATCTACTCATTCTGCCTACAGAATCGGCCCATTGTAGAGGCGAGGGATTGTCACTGCAGCAATGGCGCCATAGACGCTACGATCCCTTAGAGAGTGAAAGGCCCGCTATTCACATCATTACCGGTACAGGTCAATACTATGATCAGTCAGCACCTATACCCTGATCTTTCCCCTTGATACTTATCTATTTGGGGTATACAAGTTGTCTGAATACTAGAGATGATGGCCTCACAAATCTTGGCTGCACTCGCTGAATTAGAGTCCTGCATGGATACGCAGTTTGCCTCACTTGTACTATGCCTCGCTCCTGACAGGGAGAATTCACCAGATGCTACTGGGGATGGTTTCGTTGTGACTGCTAGCCTGCAGATTGAAGACTATCACCCGCAACTCTTCGCTCCTTACGAGAACACAGACGAAGCCAGCGGCACTCTACCTCCCCTCTCCGAGAGGCCCATTAACGTGCACTCTCGAACCACATCCCTCCAGACCCCTGAGATCACCCCAGACCTAGCTCTGTGTAGTGCAACTCTGTACCCTACTACGGAGCTGCAGCAGCCAATTGTAATTGAGCGAGAGAAAAGTGGACCTGCTAATAATCACACAGGGAGTACTTTCACAATCCATTTCTGTAAGGTGAGTGATGGGGCAAATTCATGGGGAACCACAGAGAGCCTGAAGATTTCTTCACACGCACACCCCGCCATGTTAGTCTCACAGATCGTGCTCGCCAGCGCTCCCAATGCCTCCCTTCTTGCGCCTCTATCCTGGAGGTTGAACTGGATATCTCGACTACCGTATCACACAGAAATCTTACACAAAAGTGGCTCCATATATTGCCCTGGCTTGCGGCAGGGCCCTTTTGATCCGGGCGGTTGGTTTTAAATAGTCATCTGACCGGGTTGAATATCTGTACCACAGACGGTTTATTGGATATTTTACAGAAGAGTTTGTACACGGTACTACTCCAATACCCTAATAGCTCCGTTATCATTTATAAGTCATAAGACATCAGGCCTGATGCTTATTCTTATTGTATTTCACTTGTTGCCAGTTTAACACTACAACGTATTCAAGCCATGTTCTGGTACATCCAGTTTTAGAGAAACTTAACTTCATACCTTTATGACTGACTGCATCTACAAGCCTACTCCTAGGGACTGTGTTCACACGTTCTCCTAGGCAAACAGGCATTGATCATACCTTTTGAGTCTGATCCTGGAATATACATGCACATCTCTGGATAACTGAACTTTAGTCCTGTTGAAATGTATTTATTTATCTATGTTATGTCAGTCCGAAGGTTCTTTGTTACTGTATTTAGTACTTGGCTCAATGTTCTTTATAGATAATGTTAGTAGTATAGTGTTTTATAATAGAAGATCTAATTGTCAAGCTTTCCTAGGGCAGGCATATAGGTTTTAATACTTTCATGAGCTTGTTACTGTTTATATATAGTTCTAGTGTCAAATGTTACTTAATTAGACATGTGGTTGAGGCTGTCTTACAAATCTGTGACGCTTAGATATCATTGCTAGCTTCCATGCTGTATCTACATCATATAACTGAGAACCTAGTACTCTTTCTTTCATTCATCTTGTTATGCATAACGCGGCGACTAGAGTACAAATACTTTTTGTTCATGAGGCTATATGTTGTGGATACTTTACATAGTGTCATTCATAATACTATTTTATGCTTTGTCTTAATCCTTAGGCCACAGGTTATGACACATTATTATAATCCACCTGTATGTAGCCCAAAACAATATACATCTTATGTTAATGCTATATGACACCCCCATTAGCTCCTATATTAAAATATAGGATTGTATTTAACCTACTCAGAGGGATATGAGTCATATTGGACGCATATACCGTCTCTTCTCCTAACCAACCCACGTAGTGAACTAATCCTTTGTTTTCAGAATTTAGATCACGCCGAAGTTGACTTGAGTTAGTGGATATTAACTAATTGGATCTCATAGTTACAAATAACATCTCACCTCATGACCTAATCTTACCCTACCTCATAAGTCCATCAAGTTCCCTCATGCTTTGCATATTATATTTAACCTCAGCCTACCGTTTCTTCCTACTATAGAGTATGCTCATCCTCTCTCCCTGAGTTAAAAGACTTAGCTAGTACCGCCTGCATCCACCCCTTTACACAGCCACATTGGTTCAGCTAGACTACTCCCCTGACAGCAAACTAATGACTTATTCTAGCGTACACACCGGGGAGCCAAAACTCATCTCCCCCAACTTCTTGGGCATGTACTTCCAATTAAGTCACTAATGCCTTCTATGGTTGTTTGGGGACAAATATATCTAATAGTATTAGAGGTGACTACTTGCACTGAATTAACTAAATCTATAGTTATACATAGGTAACATGCTTATACTTAAGTTCTTGTATTAGGCGACGCGTCCTCTTCACGTCACAACATTAGTTACTATCTTAATTGAGGGTTGGGGCAGGATATAGCAGTATATGGCCCTTGCTTAATCAACAAATAGTTTTTATCCCTGACCTCGGACATCTAATAATAGAAATCCCTACCCCTCTACACATATGCTGCATACGCTCCTCCATAGATACTCTACCATATGGCTGTAGTTGGCTCCATCCCCCATCCCCTTTACCTCCCCCTATAATACGAGCGGCTCTTGCCCGCTGCTTTCCCTCCTCTTCCTTATTTCCCATGGCCTCTGTTCGGCCGCCACTAAAGCTAACTCCCTACATCTTAATATCATTACAATAGGAAGGTATAGAATACTTTTATTTTAGATGTTGGGATCATCTACAAGTTAATATAACAAAAACTGAATTTCCACTTTATACAGCCCATAACCTTTCTATCACATCTGCAGGCCATGATATGCAATATTATATACACGTGTTCATTTCACACTGTTGTTCTCGTCTTCATTTAAGCACAAGAACCTTAGATATGTTGTTTTACATCCCTAGAAGGCAGCCTTTAGCTCTCTCTAGTCCAAAAACCCTATTTTCAGCACAGACTTGAGAAGCAATGTTGAATTCGTTGTCCTGCCATGTAGACTGACCTTCATGTTACAACAATGAATGTAATGTCCTGTTATATATTTACCACAGATGGGCGAACTATGTACACTATCTTTCTTTGAAACTTCAATAAAAATTGTTTAAAAAAATAAAAAAAAGTTAATAACTATTTAATAACTATTGTACCTAGTTAAAATAAATACAAAGTTGCCTGTAAAATAAAAATAAACCCTAAGATAGATACAATGTAACTATTAGTTATATTGTAGCTATCTTAGGGTTTATTTTACAGGTAAGTCTTTAGTTTTAAATAGGAATAATTTAGTTAATGATAGTAATTTTATTTAGCTTTATTTAAATTATATTTGTTAGGGGGTGTTAGGGTTAGGGTTAGACTTAGGTTTAGGGGTTAATAACTTTATTATAGTGGCGGCGACGTTGGGGGCGGCAGATTAGGGGTTAATAAATGTAGGTAGGTGGCAGCAATGTTAGGGCAGGCAGATTAGGGGTTAATAATATTTAAATAGTGTTTGCGAGGTGGGAGTGCAGCGGTTTACAGGTTAATATATTTATTATAGTGGCAGCGATGTCCGGTTCAGCAGATTAGGGGTTAAAATATTTATTTTAGTGATTGCGATGTGGGGGCCCCTCGGTTTTGGGGTTAATAGGTAGTTTATGGGTGTTAGTGTACTTTTTAGCACTTTAGTTAAGAGTTTTATGCTACGGCGCTGTAGTGTAAAACTCTTACTACTGACTTTTAAATGCAGTACCAGTCTTGACAGGAGAGGGTCTACCGCTCACTTTTGGTCAGACTCGTAATACCGGCGCTATGCAAGTCCCATTGAAAATATAGGATACGCAATTGACGTAAGTGGATTTGCGGTATTTTCTAGTCTGGCCAAAAAAGTAAGCAAAGAAACAGAGGAGTGGGCGCCCTAATAGAGGATACTCTATATTCCTAACAACTATAGAAGTGATTTAGTCAGTTCACTATAGCCGTCAATATAGGCAAGATATAAAAAATATACCCAACAACCTCATAAGAGAAAATAAGATGCTTATTGTAAAAGACAGTAATCTATTCTATCAATAGTGGGCATAAATATGGATATAGATAGAATAAATATAAATGTAAAGCACAACCTCCTAGGAGAAAGATAAAGTTAGAGTGGTATACAATGATAATATTATGCAGGTGAATAGACCTAGATATAATGAATATATAGCACAACCTCCTAGGAGAAAGACACAGATATAAAGGTAACAATAATATTATACAGGTAATAAGACCTAAGTATGCAACCTCTCAATATGATGTGTACATTTGATTGAGAAGTGCACTATAATATAAAATCATATATTGAGAAAAAGTCTATTGATATATAATGAAGAGTCACTGAGATGATGATCAGGCAGCTATCTGTGGAGATCCAGGCCGGGATCCAAAGCAGCAATCTAAAAAAACAAGAGAAGACAGATGCGCCACATGGCCCAATATTGTTTGGTCCAAATATGTATTTGATAGATGTACAAAGATTGAACTCACATTTGTTTAAGCACCTCAGTTAGTGCTATAGAGACAGTCTGGGATCTCTTACAGTCACCCAGGGGACCAACCTCCGGTAATAGTGTGATGTCTGTATCAAAACGACATAAGAGACATAGGTGCCTATATGGCCTAGTATTGTCTTGACACAGTGAGCAATGTAATAAGATAGGATGGTACTCACAATAGTTGTAGCATCTCCTTTGATGCTATAGAGGCAGGATGGGATCAATATAGTCACCCACCAGACTTGAACACAGGCCCAATGGATATAGATGGAAGTCAGGACCTCCAGTAGTCAGGAATACTCAGGATAAGATAACCCCTCTCAGTCAAGGGGATAGCAGGCAAGCAAACAAAATAGTAGCAAGTGTTCAGGATATTAAAAAAGTTTTATTAAAATGGTAAAAACAAGGCAACGCGTTTCTCTGCTACAAGCTGTTTCATCAGGCTTCATAAAAACATTTGAGAACACTTGCTATATATATACACTATAAATCTAATTAATCTTAATCAAAACCACATGGTAATAGGAGGAGTCTAAGGGGCCATTGAAACCCTATTGGCCCATTATGTTGCAATTAGTATAATTTAACCTCTGTCATATATAGGATATAATAAGTTAGTGAAAAGTAAATAAATATGTTATAATCATAATAAAAAAAACTCAGGCAAACATATATCTCATTAGCATTTTGCTTACAGAGCTCAGCAAAGAACATCACAGAAAGTATATAAAGCTATGAACTTGCATATCACTGATGGCTAACATTCGTTATTACACAACAGTTGATCTAAGCCAATTTAAACTGAGAACTAAAAGCTGAATGTGTACAAACATTGAATATAAAATTGAAAATTCTGTTTTTATTTTTCCCTTATTTGCCCTACCAACTTTGAACACAGTACAGAGACCAGCTCCTAGGTATCCTCCGCTTCAAGATTTGGCCCGCCCTTGATGACCCTGCCCCACCTCCAGCTTTGTACTTTACCTTGCTCCGGAGGGCCGGGGAACCGCTCCGGAGCACTTACCTGCTGATGGGTATCTGTCGGATACCGAGTGATCCCTGCATACCCGCTCAGAGGGACTTCAGGAGGTGTTACACGCGGGAGGGCGGGAGACCTGAACTGAGACCTGAGGGCACTATGGAGTCTGGCTGCTGTGACCCGCTTTTGTGAGGAGGCGGAGGCATAGTAAGGGAAGTGTCAGGAGACCAGCTTCACCTCCGAGGGCAGTTGGTGGATTGCTCACCCAGTAAGGCAGCCCAGAAGGGCGTGAACGGAGGCCATTTTGGGCCTTCGCACCATCCCTCCACAGTGCCTGTTAGATTTCTGAGGCCCATAAAGTTCGGATACACCGGAACCGAGGAACTCCCCTCACTTGACTCTGGATCTTTGTGGAGTCACTAGGTTTAAGCAGCTTGGGGGTGGGTGGCATACCGTCTCTCTGTGTGTGCCTGGGACGCACTTCAGGCCCTGTGTTGCACCGGACGTACCCTTCTCTCCTCTGACCCCGGTGGCTAGACTGTGGACTTCCCTCTGCTGAGGAGGATATATCAACCAGCTGCCCCTCATAAATTGGTGAGACTGCACCTTTACACACTCCACATTTTCAGGCTAGGTGCTTGGGGGCCTTCATGTTGTTTTAATGCACAGCCTGAGGTGAGTGCCTACTGGAGGTGTGTGAGTTACCCATACCCCATTATTGTTTTTGTGGGTGATACAGCCTTTTCTGCATGTGATACCCCTCTCAGGGGAAGTGACACTAACACACCCAGAAGGATCTTAGAAGAACTACCCTCATTAAATATCAAAACACCTTACACAGGACCCATCAGGGCATTCATTACCTGCCAACTCTGCTCTCACATAGGGTCTGAGTGCACTGAACATTAGAAGCCAGAATTAAACCTGCCTTATTAACCTAGGCCAGGTCCAGGCAGTATACTCTAGGATTGCCTTTTGGCAGTTAAGTAACTCAGTGCCTTCTCAGTACAACATAAAAACTAGGCATCAGATATATATAACACAATCCTGCCGTGTGCCTCTAGACTCTCAAAATATTTGGGAATTGCTGCCTTCACATCTTAATAGCAAGGGTTTAAATCCTACGCTCCCCCCTCTACACCTCTACTGCTTGCTTGGTTGCATCTGATTTGTCTACTAAGATATAGTGTTTGGCTGCTGCGACAGTCTATGTGCCTTTGGGTTCCTAGCCCAAAGTGGAGTGTTTCTTTATTTCACTGTTATGCTAATCATATTTTGCTCTTTACAGGTCCTACTAACAGATGTTAGTCTGGTTGTAATTTAAGTAAGTGGGTCCTCAACCATCAACTCCTCAGAGCTCTCCCTTTCCGGCCTAGCTAGTCTAGGTTGGTCACCACCACCTCCCCTTCCCCTTCCTGCTGGTCGTATCCCCTTTTCCTGAGCTGAGAGGCAGTTTATTAGAACAGAGGAGGCCCACCTGGTAGTGTTAATTGTGATACTTAACGTATACTAAATACCTGTTACTTATCTGTGTACCTAGCATCCCCACATTGTAAATTGTTCTTATCTGTTTGAGAAATTTGCACGTCTGACCCTCACCTTCCCGCTCCCACCCTGCTTGTCTGGGTGGGTCACTTCCTATTCCCTTTCCCCTTCCTTCGGGTCGTATCCCTAGGTTCCCCTAGGTGAGGGGCTTGAATAGGCCCCCAGCTCATTTACTGTAGGACCACTGTATGTTCACAAAATTTTGGCTTTCTGCTGAGCTACTACTCTTTGTCTGAGAATCCTTCTACGTGGGTCCCTCACCTTTCCGCTCCTGCCCAGCTTGTCTGGGTGGGTCACCTCCAACTTCCTTCCCCCTTCCTTCGGGTCGTATTCCCTAGGCTCCCCAAGGTGAGGGAATTACACGAGGGCCCTACTCTTCTGTAATAGGTTTATTTCATGCTAATGATGTAGGTCTTATTATGAAGTGTGACTCAGCCCCACTCTAACCAAGTGATAGAATATCCTTAAACTGTATACTTGAATGTGCCATGCATAACCTTTGATTTTTTTGTTACCAGCACAGCAGTATCTTTCCTACGAGCCCTCAGTGACCCCTCACTTTGTCTCTCTGGGAACAAGTTCCTAGCTCATAACATGCCTCACATGATGAAGAAACACTCAAAGTCAAACCCCAAACCTAAGAAGACAGTGTTTGAGCATTTTGTGCATTCTTCTAGGGAGTCCCTACCTCAACCAGGTGTTGAAATGAGCGAACCGGACTCTCAGGATGAGGAGTCTCAGTCCAGCCTACACTCTGCAACTGCCTCTCAACACTATATTACAGAATCATCTCTCAAGAAACTCCTAACCATTCAGACTAAGTCCATCACTCAAGAGATCCAACGCAGCTCTGCAGAACTTAAGAAGGAGATCTCAGAAATTGGTGACAGAGTCGACGCGCTGGAGCGCAAGCAGGATGATCAGGCTGTAGATCAATCCAATATTTTGGCCTATGCCGAGAATCTGGCTGAGCAAATTTCACAACTGGAAGCTAAACTGGCTGATATGGAGGACAGGTCGAGACGCAGTAATATAAGATTCAGAGGAGTCCCAGTGTCCGTAGCCACGGTGGACATTCAAGGCTATCTTCAAGATCTCTTCAAAGAACTCATAGGGACCCCTGATGGCCTGTCTAGCACAATGGAGAGGGCTCACAGGGCATTGCGCCCCAGGACAGTGAGCTCTGATAGGCCGAGAGACATCATAGCGTGTTTCCATAGCTTCTTGTATAAAGACCGCCTGCTACAAGCCGCCTACAAAAACAAATCTTGGTGGCAGGTTTGAGGGAGTCCAGCTGTTACCTGACTTATCAGCACACACCCTCCAGCAGCGTCGCCACTATCAGCCAGTCACCACTGCTTTACGTAAGGCCAATCTTCGTTATCGTTGGGGGTTCCCCACCAGGCTTTTGGTAACCAAAGACAATCAGACCATAACTATCACCACACCCTCTCAAGGTATGTCTCTTCTTGCCTCATGGGAGTTGCTGTCGGACCCCCTGAACACGCGGGCTCAACCCCAACCTGCCTTGAGAGCCTCAGCTCCTGAATGGTCGATAAAGGAACAGAGGGCAAAGAGACCTAAGATGCAACAATCTCTAGAATCCCAAGAACACGCTAAGTCTACTCCGTAGGCCTCGACAGAAGCCACTGGCCCTGGTCAGAGCGTATACAGGATCCTAGGACTTAACTGCAAAAAGTCTCAATCCAGCCTGCGCCTTGAGTCAGGCGAGGTAATTGTGAGGCTTAGAGAGCCGCTTAACTGTTTGTTCATTTAATAAGTTTGATGTTATCTCTCTTGGTTTGATATGTTATTTGCTGTGTTGTAACTACTTAAGTTTTTGTACTTCATGTTAAGATGATTCAGTTCTTAGAGCGGGGCTGACGTTCTTGCCCCACTGCACTAGCTCCGGAGCTGTATGCTCACCCCCACACTGAAGCCCACATTAGGGCTCCCTTGAGGTGGACTACTTCCACCGCTCCAGAGGCACTTTTAAGTGTCTCCTCTTGCTCCTTTTCTCTCCTCCCCTTACCTTTCCCCCCATTCTGTTTCCTAGACGTTGGTACTTTGACCTTCGGTACCCAATTCATACTTGGTTCTAGATATGGCTAGTTCCCCTTTAAGGTTTCTCACTCAGAACGTCAGGGGACTCAACACTCCCTTTAAGAGAAGTCTTTTATTACGTTCACTGAAACACCACAACCCTGACATAGTGTTCCTCCAAGAGACACATTGGTTAATTGACGAGCCGACTAGACTCTCCTCTAGGGAATACACGCATATAGAGTACGCCCCTTTCACAAAAAAAGCCAGAGGCACAGCTATTCTCTTACACAAGAGGCTAGCCGTTGATCCAGTCCTGACCATTAGAGACCCTCAGGCCAGATATGTCATCTTGATTTGTAAAATCAACCATGTACTATTCACCCTCATGTCAGTCTATTTGCCTAATACACACCAACCTAAGTGCCTCAAAAACATACTTCATGTCATTTCCCAGCACAAACAGGGTAGAGTTATTATCTCTGGAGACTTTAACATGATCTGGGACCCGAAAGTAGATAGAAAATCCTCTAACTCGACCAAGATCCCTCCTCCTACAGAGCGACTGGCTGCGAAATTTCGCACTCTCATGACTGGCTCAGGTTACTTTCACATATGGAGGGCCACTCACACTAAGGATCGAGACTACACGCACTATTCGCAACCACATCGACAATATGCCAGACTTGACTACCTGTTCTCTACGGCAGACTCTCTAGACCTGATTACCAACTCAGTCATTTCTATCTGCCCCTGGTCTGATCATGACTGTGTCACTGCCGACCTCATCTCCACAAACACTACTCGCTCTAAGGCCTCCTGGCGCATGCCACATAACCTTTTACAGGATATTGTCCTTAGAGAAAATTTGCGCTCAGAAATTAAACATTTTATAGAAGCTAATGACAATGCCCAAGTTAGAGATGACACCCTTTGGGGAGCCGCTAAGGCAACCATCAGAGGCATGATGATCTCAGAACAGGCCAAACTCCGAAAGCAGGTGGGACTCTCGTTATCCCAGGCCCATATTAAACTAAGAAACTTAGAATCCCAAAACAGAGTTAAGCCTACTAGCTCTTTAGCAGCCCAAATAACTGATCTTAAAAATCACATTTCGCAATTAGAGCTTAGGAGAACCCAAGATAATCTAGTTAAACTAAAACAACTGTACTTCTATAAGGGTAATAAGGCGGACACCCTCCTGGCCAACAAAATTAGAAACAGAACTAGTGTCTCGCGCATACACAGCATTCTTAAAATGAATTCCCTTCTTAAAATCCCTTCACAGATTGGGGAGGCTTTCGCTGAGTATTATTCTAAGTTATATAACATAGAAAAGTCTGAGAACCCCCCTGCGACCCCAACAAACGCAATAAGTGAGTACTTAAAGGCCTTGAATCTCCTGTCCCTCTCACCCGATCAAAAGGACTCTTTAAATTTGCCATTCTCCATTAGAGAAGTACAACAAGTAATTAAGAACTCATTTAAATCGCCAAGCCCTGATGATTTTCCAGTGTACTTCTATAAAACTTACATCCAAGAACTTTCTCCCTTGCTGCTTAGACTTTATAATTTAGCCAGAGATGAGGGTAAATTCAAGAGAGAATTCCTGGAAGCCACTATCATAACAATTCTGAAACCTAATAAAGACCCTACTCTCTGTGCTAGTTACAGGTCAATCTCACTAATCAATATTAATGGAAAAAGAGGACATTAGAATCAGCCATAAGAATATGGCTTTTAACAAACAATCAGCAAAATTACAAGTTTTGTGGTACGGCTATACCGCTGAAAAATTGGCCATTGCGCGCGTAATATGCAGGTCTCCCGTATTACAAGTCACGGTGGTACAGCTATACCGCTAGCATTTTAGCCTTTACGCAACCTTCCATTCCGCACTCAAAAATCTGTATTACAGGTTGTGCGGTCCAGCTATAGCGCTAGCGTTATAGCTTATACTGCCATGATCCATTCCGCTATCTGAGACCAGTAGTTATGATTTTTACGAAACAAAAATGTTTCACAAAGCTCATAACAAAAATGTTACTTAGTACACTAACACCCATAAACTACCTATTAACCCCTAAACCACCATACCCAGCATTGCAAATACTATAATAAACCTATTAACCCCTAAACCGCTGCCCCAAATTGCTACTACAATAATAACCCCTAAAGCGCTGGCCCCCCACATCGCTAATACTAAACTAAAACTATTAACCCCTAAACTGCCAAACACCCACATCGCCACAGACTAAATTAAACCATTAACCCCTAAACCTAACACCCCCTAACTTTAAATTAGTTACAATATAACAACCTTTAAATAATTAAAAACTTACCTGTGAAATAAAAAAAAAACTAAGCCTAAACTATAAATAAACCTAACACTACAAAAAAACACTAAACACTTATTAAAAATAATCTAACATTTTGAAAAATAAAAAAACACTAAGATTACAAAATAAATAAACGAAATGATCCAAAATAATAAAAATTAAACCTAATCTAAAACACCTATAAAAACAAAAAGCCCCCCCAAAATAAAAACACCCCCTAAGGGCCTTTTGTAGGGCACTGCCCTAAGTTAAACAGCTCTTTAACCTACAAAATTTACAAAGTACCCCATAACAGTAAAAAAACCCCACAGAAGTAGTAGCGATGTAGGGAGCCAGCGGTTTAGGGGTTAATAGTTTTATTATAGTAATGATGTGGAGGGCCGGCGGGTTAGGGGTTTATTTAGTGTCGGCAATGTCAGGGGCGGAGGATTAGGGGTATTTAGACTAGGGGTTTATGTTAGGGTGTTAGCTTTTTACTTAAAGGGACATTAAACCCACATTTTTTCTTTCATGATTCAGATAGAGAATACCATTTTAAACAGCTTTCTAATTTACTTCACTTATCTAATTTGCTTCATTCTCTTGATATTCTTTCCTGAAAAGCATATCTTGATAGGCTCAGTAGCTTCTGATAGGTGGCTGCACATAGATGCTTCATGTGATTGGCTCACCAATGTGCATTGATATTTTTTTAACAAAGGATGTCTAAAGATTGCAGCAAATTAGATAAAAGAAGTAAATAGGAATGTTGTTTAAAATTGTATTCTCTATCTGAATCATGAAAGTCAATTTTTGGGTTTAATGGCCCTTTAACTTTGTTTTTCCCATAGACATCAATGGGGATTGCGTTATAGCGACCGCCATTCCGCACAGGAAATTGTGCATGAGCACTTCTCGTCAGGCCTTGGGTTTTGTGCAGTATGGAGCTTATCGCACTATATCGCACAACAAAAGAATGTTTCTCAGTAACTTGAAATGGCAGCGCTATGGAGAGTGCGATACCGCTCTTTTTTTGCATTATTTACACACCGGTTTAGCGCACAACTTGTAATCATGGTGAATGTAACTTCTGCAACAACTGGAATAATTTTGCAAAGTGCTTTAGAGCCAAGCCTTAATGTACAGGTGGGTGGATGGTGCCATCTAGTGGAACCAAAAGACAATACAAGCAAAGAATAAATTAAGTGGAAAGTGAGAATTATCAAGATTATTTCCATTGTGAAAGTGTGGACCTAATTGCAAACATAGGAGAAATATTCACCACCCTTTCAACAACCTGTAACAAGCAGGTTAAGCTGAAAATAGACACTAGTGCTAAATGCAAAGTCATGTCCTCATTACAGTGCATTGACCCCAATACCCAAATAAACCAGTCAAATTAAAGGGACAGTCTAGTCAAAATTAAACTTTCATTATTCAGATAGGACTTTTAATCAACTTTCTAATTTACTTTTATCATCAAATTTGCTTTTTTCTCTAGGTATTCTTAGTTGAAACTAAACCTAGGCAGACATATGCTAATTTATAAGCCCTTGAAGGCTGCCTCTAATCACATGCTTTTAAATTCCTTTTGAACACAAAGAGATTGAAAGTACTTGTGGGCCATATAGATAACACTGTGTTCAGGCACAGGGAGTTATTTAAGATTTAGCACATTACAATGCTAAATGCAAGACAATAGATAATAAACAATCACAGGGGGCTGGGCTAGAACCAAGGTAATCACAGAGGTAAAAAGTATATTTCTATAACAATGTTGGTTGTGCAAAACTGGGGAATGGGTAATAAAGGGATTCTCTATCTTTTAAAACAATAACAATTTTATGGTAGACTGTCCCTTTAAGTAAATCTGATATCTTATGTTGGTCAAACAATTCAAACCCTGGGTGCTGCTACACTGATTCTTTCAGGGGGCAAGTTGTTATACTACAGGGTAGATAGAAATGTTAGAAGCCTGTTAGGTTTACCAGACAGTATGAAGTTACATTTTATCCAACTCAGCCCTGAGATACAAGCTGTACAATCAGAAGCTCCTGAGATAACTGATTATGAGGACCTGTGCCGCACTGACACTGTTATTAAGTTTCCAGTCACATGTCATATGTGCCAGGATAAATTGGTGCATCCTACAGTGCGTGCCCCAAAAGGATTCCGCTGGCCATAAAGACAAAGTGGCTCAAGAGCTTGAAAGGATTACCAGATTGGGCATCATTCTACCAGTGGAGGAGGCTACAGTCATGTACAATGTTTGCTTAATATTAGTTTAAACATAAACATATTTTCAAATATATATTTATGTTTTAAATAATAGCAAGCAGCTATTAAATGTATTTTAAGATATCTCCAATACTAATATACTTAAATAATCTACATTGTACATGACAAAGCATATTTCTCTTGTTAAGTGTATCCAGTCCACGGATCATCCATTACTTATGGGATATTAACTCCTCCCCAACAGGAAGTGCAAGAGGATTCACCCAGCAGAGCTGCTATATAGCTCCTCCCCTAACTGCCATTACCAGTCATTCTCTTGCACCCAACGAATAGATAGGATGTGTGAGAGGACTGTGGTGATTATACTTAGTTTCATACCTTCAATCAAAAGTTTGTTATTTTATAATAGCACCGGAGTGTGTTATTCCTTCTCTGGTAGAATTTGAAGAAGAATCTACCTGAGTTTTTCTATGATTTTAGCCGGAGTAGTTAAGATCATATTGCTGTTTCTCGGCCATCTGAGGAGAGGTAAACTTCAGATCAGGGGACAGCGGGCAGATTAATCTGCAAAGAGGTATGTAGCAGCTTATTATTTTCTGACAATGGAATTGATGAGAAAATTCTGCCATACCGATATAATGTAAACTCAGCCTTAAATGCAGTAGCAGCAACTGATATCAGGCTGTCATGTATGTATATTTTACACTTCAGTATTCTGGGGAATGGCACTTCACTGGAATTATACTGTATGCATAAAACTTTAGCCTAATTTGCAGGGACTAGCAACAGGCTTTTTAATAACACTCAATTTATTAATGTTTAAACGTTTTTTGCTGGCATGTAAAATCGTTTAATTTTCTGAGGTACTGGGTGAAAAAATGTTTTGGGCACTATTTTTTTCCACTTGGCAGTCGTTTTTTATTTAATTTATGACAGTTTACTGATCTCTCTCACTGTTATGTGTGAGGGGGAGGGACCTTTTTTGGTGCTTTTGCTACGCATAAAAAAATTCAGTCAGAAGTTTATTGTCTTCCCTGCATGATCCGGTTCATCTCTACAGAACTCAGGGGTCTTCAAAACTTGTTTTGAGGGAGGTAATCACTCACAGCAGAGCTGTGAGATTGTAGTTGACTGTGATAAAAAAAAAAAACGTTTATTTCTGTATTTTTTTTTTTTTTTTTCTGCTATCAGGGTTAGTTATCCTTTGCTAATGGGAGCAATCCTTTGCTAAAATTGTGTTTTTTACAAAGATTTGATGCTATAACTTTTCAGTTTATTAATTTTCAACTGTCATAACTTTTTCTGTGCTTCTTATAGGCACAGTACGTTTTCATATTATAGTAAATTACTTGAAAAGTATTTCCAAGTTGCTAGTTTATTTGCTAGTGTGTTAAACATGTCTGATTCAGAGGAAGATATCTGTGCTATATGTGCTAAAGCCAAAGTGGAGCCCATTAGAAATTTATGTACTAACTGTATTGATGCTACTTTAAATAAAAGTCAATCTGTACAAATTGAACATATTTCACCAAACAACGAGGGGAGAGTTATGCCGACTAACTCGCCTCACGTGTCAGTACCTGCATCTCCCGCTCGGGAGGTGCGTGATATTGTAGCGCCGAGTACATCTGGGCGGCCATTACAAATCACATTACAGGATATGGCTACTGTTATGACTGAAGTTTTGGCTAAATTACCAGAACTAAGAGGTAAGCGTGATCACTCTGGGGTGAGAACAGAGTGCGCTGATAATATTAGGGCCATGTCAGACACTGCGTCACAATTTGCAGAACATGAGGAATGAGAGCTTCATTCTGCGGGTGACGGTTCTGATCCAAACAAACTGGATTCAGATATTTCAAATTTTAAATTTAAGCTGGAAAACCTCCGTGTATTACTAGGGGAGGTGTTAGCGGCTCTGAATGATTGTAACACAGTTGCAATACCAGAGAAAATGTGTAGGTTGGATAAATATTTTGCGGTACCGGCGAGTACTGACGTTTTTCCTATACCTAAGAGACTTACTGAAATTGTTACTAAGGAGTGGGATAGACCCGGTGTGCCGTTCTCACCCCCTCCGATATTTAGAAAGATGTTTCCAATAGACGCCACCACACGGGACTTATGGCAAACGGTCCCTAAGGTGGAGGGAGCAGTTTCTACTTTAGCTAAGCGTACCACTATCCCGGTGGAGGATAGCTGTGCCTTTTCAGATCCAATGGATAAAAAGTTAGAGGGTTACCTTAAGAAAATGTTTGTTCAACAAGGTTTTATATTGCAACCTCTTGCATGCATTGCGCCTGTCACGGCTGCAGCAGCATTTTGGTTTGAGTCTCTGGAAGAGACACTTGAATCAGCTCCATTAGATGAGATTACACACAAGCTTAAAGCCCTTAAGTTAGCTAACTCATTTATTTCAGATGCCGTAGTACATTTAACTAAACTTACGGCTAAGAATTCCGGATTCGCCATTCAGGCACGCAGAGCACTGTGGCTAAAATCCTGGTCAGCTGACGTTACTTCTAAATCTAAATTGCTTAATATACCTTTCAAAGGGCAGACCTTATTCGGGCCCGGGTTGAAAGAAATTATCGCTGACATTACAGGAGGTAAAGGCCATGCCCTGCCTCAAGACAGAGCCAAACCTAAGGCTAGACAGTCTAATTTTCGTTCCTTTCGTAATTTCAAAGCAGGAGCAGCATCAACTTCCTCTGCACCAAAACAGGAAGGAGCTGTTGCTCGCTACAGACAAGGCTGGAGACCTAACCAGTCCTGGAACAAGGGCAAGCAGGCCAGGAAACCTGCTGCTGCCCCTAAGACAGCATGAATCGAGGGCCCCCGATCCGGGAATGGATCTAGTGGGGGGCAGACTTTCTCTCTTCGCCCAGGCTTGGGCAAGAGATGTCCAGGATCCCTGGGCGTTAGAGATCATATCTCAGGGATACCTTCTAGACTTCAAATTCTCTCCCTCAAGAGGGAGATTTCATCTGTCAAGGTTGTCAACAAACCAAATAAAGAAAGAGGCGTTTCTACGCTGCGTACAAGATCTTTTATTAATGGGAGTGATCCATCCGGTTCCGCGGTCGGAACAAGGACAAGGGTTTTACTCAAATCTGTTTGTGGTTCCCAAAAAAGAGGGAACTTTCAGGCCAATCTTGGATTTAAAGATCCTAAACAAATTCCTAAGAGTTCCATCGTTCAAAATGGAAACTATTCGGACAATTTTACCCATGATCCAAAAGGGTCAGTACATGACCACAGTGGATTTAAAGGATGCTTACCTTCACATACCGATTCACAAAGATCATTACCGGTATCTAAGGTTTGCCTTTCTAGACAGGCATTACCAGTTTGTAGCTCTTCCATTCGGATTGGCTACGGCTCCGAGAATCTTCACAAAGGTTCTGTGTGCTCTTCTGGCGGTACTAAGACCGCGAGGAATTGCGGTAGCTCCGTACCTAGACGACATTCTGATACAAGCTTCAAGCTTTCAAACTGCCAAGTCTCATACAGAGTTAGTACTGGCATTTCTAAGGTCGCATGGATGGAAGGTGAACGAAAAGAAGAGTTCTCTCTTTCCACTCACAAGAGTTCCCTTCTTGGGGACTCTTATAGATTCTGTAGAAATGAAGATTTACCTGACAGAAGACAGGTTAACAAAGCTTCAAAATGCATGCCGTGTCCTTCATTCCATTCAACACCCGTCAGTAGCTCAATGCATGGAGGTGATCGGCTTAATGGTAGCAGCAATGGACATAGTACCCTTTGCACGTCTACATCTCAGACCGCTGCAATTGTGCATGCTAAGTCAGTGGAATGGGGATTACTCAGACTTGTCCCCTACTCTGAATCTGGATCAAGAGACCAGAAATTCTCTTCTATGGTGGCTTTCTCGGCCACATCTGTCCAGGGGGATGCCATTCAGCAGGCCGGACTGGACAATTGTAACAACAGACGCCAGCCTACTAGGTTGGGGCGCTGTCTGGAATTCTCTGAAGGCTCAGGGACAATGGAATCAGGAGGAGAGTCTCCTACCAATAAACATTCTGGAATTGAGAGCAGTTCTCAATGCCCTTCTGGCTTGGCCCCAGTTAACAACTCGGGGGTTCATCAGGTTTCAGTCGGACAACATCACGACTGTAGCTTACATCAACCATCAGGGAGGGACAAGAAGCTCCCTAGCAATGATGGAAGTATCAAAGATAATTCGCTGGGCAGAGTCTCACTCTTGCCACCTGTCAGCAATCCACATCCCGGGAGTGGAGAACTGGGAGGCGGATTTCTTAAGTCGTCAGACTTTTCATCCGGGGGAGTGGGAACTTCATCCGGAGGTCTTTGCCCAAATACTTCGACGTTGGGGCAAACCAGAGATAGATCTCATGGCGTCTTGACAGAACGCCAAGCTTCCTCGTTACGGGTCCAGATCCAGGGATCCGGGAGCGGTTCTGATAGATGCTTTGACAGCACCTTGGACCTTCGGGATGGCTTATGTGTTTCCACCCTTCCCGATGCTTCCTCGATTGATTGCCAGAATCAAACAGGAGAGAGCATCAGTGATTCTAATAACGCCTGCATGGCCACGCAGGACTTGGTATGCAGATCTAGTGGACATGTCATCCTGTCCACCTTGGTCGCTACCTCTGAAACAGGACCTTCTGATCCAGGGTCCCTTCAAACATCAAAATCTAATTTCTCTGAAGCTGACTGCTTGGAAATTGAACGCTTGATTTTATCAAAACGTGGTTTTTCTGAGTCAGTTATTGATACCTTAATACAGGCTAGGAAGCCTGTTACCAGAAAGATTTACCATAAGATATGGCGCAAATACTTATATTGGTGCGAATCCAAGAGTTACTCATGGAGTAAGGTTAGGATTCTGAGGATATTGTCTTTTCTACAAGAAGGTTTAGAAAAGGGTTTATCCGCTAGTTCCTTAAAGGGACAGATTTCAGCTCTGTCCATTCTTTTACACAAACGTCTGTCAGAAGTTCCGGACGTTCAAGCTTTTTGTCAGGCTTTAGCTAGGATCAAGCCTGTGTTTAAAACTGTTGCTCCACCATGGAGTTTGAACTTAGTTCTTAATGTTTTACAGGGGGTTCCGTTTGAACCCCTTCATTCCATTGATATCAAGTTGTTATCTTGGAAAGTTCTGTTTTTAATGGCGATTTCCTCGGCTCGAAGAGTCTCTGAGTTATCTGCCTTACATTGTGATTCTCCTTATCTGATTTTTCATTCAGACAAGGTAGTTCTGCGTACTAAACCTGGGTTCCTACCTAAGGTGGTCACTAACAGGAATATCAATCAAGAGATTGTGGTTACATCTTTGTGTCCTAATCCTTCTTCGAAAAAGGAACGTCTGCTACACAATCTAGATGTAGTCCGTGTCCTGAAATTTTATCTACAGGCAACTAAGGATTTTCGACAAACGTCTTCCCTGTTTGTCGTTTATTCTGGTCAGAGGAGAGGTCAAAAAGCTTCGGCTACCTCTCTCTCCTTTTGGCTTCGTAGCATAATACGGTTAGCCTATGAGACTGCTGGACAGCAGCCTCCTGAAAGAATTACAGCACATTCTACTAGAGCTGTGGCTTCCACTTGGGCCTTTAAGAATGAGGCTTCTGTTGAACAGATTTGCAAGGCTGCAACTTGGTCTTCTCTTCATACTTTTTCCAAATTTTACAAATTTGACACTTTTGCTTCTTCGGAGGCTGTTTTTGGGAGAAAGGTTCTTCAGGCAGTGGTTCCTTCCGTATAAAGAGCCTGCCTGTCCCTCCCGTCATCCGTGTACTTTAGCTTTGGTATTGGTATCCCATAAGTAATGGATGATCCGTGGACTGGATACACTTAACAAGAGAAAACATAATTTATGCTTACCTGATAAATTTATTTCTCTTGTAGTGTATCCAGTCCACGGCCCGCCCTGTCACTTTAAGGCAGGTAATTTTTCCATTAAACTACAGTCACCACTGTACCCTATGGTTTTCCTTTTTCTGCATGTTTTCGGTCGAATGACTGGTAATGGCAGTTAGGGGAGGAGCTATATAGCAGCTCTGCTGGGTGAATCCTCTTGCACTTCCTGTTGGGGAGGAGTTAATATCCCATAAGTAATGGATGATCCGTGGACTGGATACACTACAAGAGAAATAAATTTATCAGGTAAGCATAAATTATGTTTTTGTCAAGGAGCTATGGTAAACGCCGGAGGGTCGGCAAAAGCTCTCTGGCCTATCCAAGTTTTTTTAACTAAGCGCCGGATCAGAATTGAGCCCTGGTCTACCGCTTCTTAAAAAGGTTTTCAATCGAGTAGGGTGCAAGGGATTTGGTATGTTGTCAGTAATTTGATGAGGCACCTAGGAATACCACTTGTATGGAGATGCTACCTTTTGGGAGGTATGGGGTGCTGGATTTGAAGTGTCCCCCATTATCCCAGAAGGTAGCACCCCCAAACAAGTGGTATCCCTAGGTGCCTCATATAATTGCTGACAACATACTGAAAGACCAACTTGATCCCTTGCACCCTTTTCAATAAATACCCCTTTTAAGTAACGGTGGTCTGGGGCTCAATTTTGGTCCGGCACTGAGTTCCAGGAGCTTGGATAGGCCAGAAAGGTTTTCCCGGTCCTTCGGAGGTCGTCCGCCAGCGTTTTATCGCATCTTTGTGACACATTATTTAAAGATTGATGATAGCTTTAGTGACATAGCTTCATAGTTATAATAAGGAGGTTTATTATTTATATCCAAGAACCAAAAAGCAAGACAGTCCCAGATTCAGCTAAGTAAAAAGTTAATCTTTATTCAATGCATCTTAAAAAACAGCAATGGTATAATAGACCTATGATTATGGCTCTACGGAGCTGAAACACGTCAGACTCATACCTCTGTGCCACCTGTCTGACTTTTAACATTATACCATTGCTATTTTTAAGATGGATTGAATAAAGATGAACTTTTTACTTAGCTGAATCTGGGACTATCTTGCTTTTTGGTTCTTGGATATTTGCTTTCACCAGTAAGTCCCAGATATCAGTCTAGTTACTACATTTATCTTGCCGCTATTCATCCAGGGAGAGAGTTGGAGACGCAGTCCAATGCGTTACAGCAGTGACGTCATCTTCAGGGGCTGAAGGCTGGGAGTGTGACTATTGTTGATCAGAGCAGCACAAGAACTCCACGGACCGAGAATCCTCCATAGCATAGCAGTATTTGCACTGAGGAGTGGATATTGTCAGGGAGGAAAGCGACCGGTTTGCTGGGTGAGTCCCCCGCTATTGAGTGGGGTGGTACCACTTTCTCCTCTGTTTCTTCAATCTATCGTACCTATGGTGTTTATTTCTGTGCCATCCATATTCAACATTTGACATTTGTTACTCTTATGGGGATCTACCGATAAGAACTGTTGCATGTTGTGCATCTGTATGAGTCGGCTCGCCACTATTAGTGCCCCATAAGGTATACCTCTCCCAAAAGTTTCATTTTTCTACCTGTAGTGGGGTTATACGTTCTTTTTTTTTTGGATTGTGTTTATTATTTACAGTATAGTGATTTATTTTTTGACAGTAGGCAGTTAGCTGGGCATTCCATGGGAGTGTAGGTTAGACATCATGTCAGTGTAGGCGGTATTAGGGACTTAGCTGGGCTTTACAGGGGGTGTGTAGGTTAGGGGTGACGTAGGTGTAGGCATTCAGGGGAGTTTGCTGGGCGGTGTAGGGGGAGTGAAGGTTAGCTGTGACGTAGGTGTAGGCATTCAGGGGAGTTAGCTGGGCGTTGCAGGGGGAGTTTACGTTAGCTGTGACATAAGTGTAGGTGGTCAATGGGAGGTAGCGAGGCAGAACAGGGAGAGTGTACCTTAGGTGGTAAGTAGATATAGCCATTTAGGGAGAGTTAGCGATCCATGCTAGTGGGAGTAGCCTGCACTTTGCTTTGGACACATTGACACAAGTTTTATATGTTCAAAGCAGTGAAGTGCAGGTTGCGAGGAGGGTAGTGGCCATGTTTTTCTCTCCAGCTATTAGCTGCCGAGACAACATTGCCTGAGCTAGTTAGTGTAGCTATAAATAAACTTAGGTCCCCACGATAATATTTAGTTTCAGTGAGTGCACACTTTGAATATCCCCTCCCTCCCTGCAGTAAAATGCTGACAAGCGGCAGTGTTGGCAATGTGGATGGCGACGTCTTGCTCCCTTTGACTTTTATGGGAAAGACATCACCGCTCACCGGCATCACTTGGACATGCCCATTTTCTTAGCCTCCTCTAAATTCTATTGTCTGTTTTCTTAACTTATCTCACCCTGAATCAAATGTTCCCAATTGGCCTTTTGACTGTCTTTAATCATGTCATTAACTAATTTATTGCAATCAGCTGAATGCTCTTTCCTATAAATGTAATACTGCTATGGGGTAGCATTGCAGGTTTAGATAGCAGTATTGTAACATATGTTCACATATCTTAAGTGAACATTTATAAGTGATGCATTAACAATAGGGCACCATAATTATACAAGAATTAAACAAGGATTCCCTCTCCCCCCCTTCCTCTTGCACTTCATCCCAAAAACAGTTTCATTACTGAAAGGAATCTCATCTCATCTCCCTCTTGCTCATACTAGCGGCTGGTGACATCTCCCCTAATCCTGATCCCCCAGAACTCCCTAGCCTTGCACAACCATGTGTGCCTTTTAAAATACTTTAAAAACAAAACTCTGGTAAAATTATTCTTATTCCTCTTGCATCTAAAGCCGCCACCCCCTTCACTTTTGCACTCTGGAACTCTCGCTCTGTTTGCAACAAGCTCACTTCTATCCATGACCTCTTTATCTCCCACTCTCTCAACCTTCTGGCTCTCACAGAAACCTGTCTCTCTCCCCTAGACACAGCATCCACTGCTGCTCTGTTACATGGGGCTCTCCACTTCACTCCTAGGTCTGGTAATAGACAAAGGGGTGGTGTTGGTATTTTACTTTACTCTCGTTGCACTTTTCAACAAATACAGCCCTTCTCTTCCCTCCTATTTTCTTAATTTGAAGCACACATGATTTGCTTATTCTCTCCCCTCTCTATACGTGTTGAAGTCATATATTATTATTATTATTATCGGTTATTTGTAGAGCACCAACAGATTCCGCAGCGCTATAAACAAATACGGAGTACAACAAAACAATTATAGGGATCAAATGGGTAGAGGGCCCTGCCAAGAGTCGCACTGTTGTAGTCAGCTCTTAAGAAGGTGATCTACAAACAGCTGGACTCTTAGGCTTACATGCTAAGGGGGTTCAGGGAATAGCAATGGAGGAGAGGAACTGGTATAAAGAAGGGTTAGCGTAGGTTGTATGCATCCCTGAACAGTAGAGTCTTTAGGGAGCACTTGAAGCTTTTAAAACTAGAAGAGAGTCTTGTGGAGCGAGGCAGAGAGTTTCACAAGATGGGAGCCAGTCTGGAAAAGTCCTGTAAACGGGAGTGTGATGAGGTGACAAGAGAGGAGGTCATGAGCAGAGCGAAGGGGACAGGAGGGAGAGTATCTGGAGACAAGGTCTGAGATATAGGGGGGAGCAGTGCAGTTGAGGGCTTTGTATGTCAGAATGAGAATTTTGTGTTTGATCCTAGAGGCAAGAGGAAGCCAGTGAAGGGATTGGCAGAGAGGTGCAGTAGATGAAGAGCGACGTCTAAGGAAGATGAGCCTGGCAGAGGCATTCATTATGGATTGTAAAGGAGCTAGACGGCAGGTGGGGAGACCAGAGAGGACAGAGTTGCAATAATCGAGGTGGGAAAGAATGAGAGAGTGGATTAAAATCTTAGTTGTGTCTTGTGTAAGGAAGTGTCTAATTTTAGAGATGTTTTTAAGGTGGAAGCGGCAGGCTTTAGCCAAGGACTGAATGTGAGGAGTGAAAGAAAGATCTGAGTCAAATGTGACCCTGAGGCATCGGGCATGCGGGGTAAGGGTAATGATGGAGTTGTCGACAGTTATGGAGAGATTGGGGGTGGAGAGTTTTGAAGAAGGGGGGGAAATAAGGAGCTCAGTTTTGGAGAGATTTAGCTTGAGGTAGTGAGAAGACATCCAGTTAGAGATGTGAGAAGGACAGTTAGTGACACAGGTTAGCAAGGAAGGAGATAGGTTATATACTGCCCCCCCTGGCTCCTCAACTCAATTTTTAGATCACTTTGCTGCCTGGCTACCTTATTTCCTTTCCTCAGACACCCCTGCCCTCATTCTTGGTGACTTTAACATCCCTCTCAACCATACCACTGCCTCCTCTGCAAAACAGCTTCTGCAACTCACTTCTTCTTTTGGCCTGTCACAATGGACTGACGCTCCCACTTACAAAGATGGTCACTCCCTCAATCTAATTTTTAGCTATCGATGCACTATTTCAAATTTCACAAACTCCCCTTTTCCTCTTTCTGACCATCATCTCCTCACTTGAAAGATCACATCCCTCCCTACAACTCTCCCTCCCTCTACCCCTCACACCAAACTTCACAGAAGCATTAAGTCATTAGATCAGCAACAGCTCGCTATCTCTCTTGAAACCTCTCCTCTCTTCCATCCCCTCCTTTTCTTACCCTGACCAATCTATCTCTACCCTTACATCAGTCCTTGACAATTTGGCTCCACCTACCATATTTTAGAATGCACACACTTACCCTCAGCCCAGGCACGCTCCTCTGACACTGTACCTACGCAGATGTTCCCGTACTGCTGAGCGACACTGGAGAAAATCTTGGAGTTCAGCTGACTTTCTTTACTACAAGTTCATCTTTAACTCATACTATTCTGCCCTTAATTTTTATAGGCAACAATACTTCTATATTCTCATCTCTACTCTTTCCTCTAACCCAAAACATCTGTTCTCCATGTTAAATACTTTTCTCCGCCCACCCCCACCTCCTAATACAACTTCTCTCTCAGTTTAAGATTTTGCAAGCCACTTCAATAACAAAATTGACTCCATCAGAAATGAAATCAGCTCTCAGCATATTACCAATCTTCCACCCCCTCAAAAGCTCACAATCATCCAAAACCCAAATAGCCATACATTTATCTCTTTTGCCCCTGTTACAGAGGAAGAATTTCTACCTGTCCCCTTAACCCCATCCTCTCACAGCTTCTCCCCTCTCTCTCTTCTACCCTTACCCCTATACTCACACACATCTTCAACCTCTCCATCAGCACTGGTATATTTCCCTCATCTCTAAAACATGCACTGGTCACACCTATCCTCAAAAAAAACTTCTCTTGATCCAACCTCCCTATCCAACTAATGCCCTATTTCCCTACTCCCTCTTGCCTCAAAGCTCCTTGAAAAGCTAGTATATGCACGTCTATCCCATTTACTTACACTAAACTCCCTCCTTGACCCACTGCAATCTGGATTTTGTCCCCATCACTCCACAGAGACATCAGTTGTTAAGGTTACCAACAACCTACTTACAGTTAAATAAAAAATCCACTTCTCTCTGCTCCTTGATCTGTCTGCAGCCTTTGATATTGTCGACCACCCTCTTTTGCTCCAAACCCTCCAATCCTTCAGTATCTGCGACACAGCTCTACTGGTTCTCATACTATCTATCTAACTATACCTTTAGTGTAGCCTTCTCTGGAGCATCCTCTGCCTCGTTACCACTTTCTGTTGGGGTACCTCAAGGCTCTGTCCTTGATCCCCTTCTCTTTTCAATCTACACGTCATCATTTGGTTCCTTAATAAAATCCCATGGGTTGCAATATCATTTGTATGCAGATGACACCCAAATCTACCTCTCTGCACCAGACCTATCTCCTTCCTTGCTAACCCGTGTCACTAACTGTCTTTCTCATATCTCATCTTGGATGTCCTCTCACTACCTTAAGCTAAATCTCTCCAAAACTGAGCTCCTTATTTCCCCCCCTTCTTCCAAATTCTCCACCCTCCCCATTTCTCTATAACTGTTGATAACTCCATTATTAACCCTATCCCGCATGCCCGATGTCTTGGGGTCAAACTTGACTCAGACCTTTCTTTCACTCCTCACATTCACTCCTTGGCTAAAGCTTGCCCCTTCCACCTTAAAAACATCTCTAAAATTAGACATTTCCTTACACAATACACAACTAAGATTTTAATCCACTTTCTCATCCTTTCCCGCCTCGACTCCTGCAACTGCGTCCTCTTTGATCTCCCTAGCTGCTGCCTAGCTCCTTTATAATCCATAATGAATGCCTCTGCCAGGCTCATCTGCCTTACACGTCACTCTTCATCTGCTGCACCTCTATTCCAAACCCTTCACTGGATTCCTCTTGCCTCCAGGATTAAACACAAAATCCTCACTCATACAAAGCTCTCAATAACACTGCTCCCCCCAACATTTCAGACCTTGTCTCCAGATACTTCCCCTCCCGTCCCCTTCACTCTGCTCATGATCTCCTACTCTCCTCCTCTTATTACTTCCTCACATTGCCGTTTACAGGACTTGTCCAGACTAGCTCCCTTTTTGTGGAAATCCCTGCCTCGCTTAAACAAGATTTTCCCCTAGTTTTAACAGCGTCAAGCGCTCCCTAAAGACTCTACTATTCAGAGATGCATACAATCTACACTAAACCCTTCCTAACGCTATTGCTTTACTCTTGAACCCCTTAGAATGTAAGCCTATGAGCCCAGCTGTTTGCAGATCGCCTTCATAAGAGCCGACTACAACAGTGCAACTCTCGGCAGGGCCCTCTACCCATTTGATACCTATAAATGTTATCTTGTATACCGCCTATGTTTATAGCGCTGCGGAATCTGTTGGCGCTCTACAAATACCTGATAATAATAATATTCCGACAGACTGTCGGGCTACGATGCAGACGAGGCCATAGCAGCATTTTCCCGATGGTCTGTAGATGTTTTGAATATCAGGGTCTGGGTGCCGCTATCTTAAAATTAGTATACTTGTACCATGTGACAGAAGCAGTGCACATTTACAGACCAGGGACGTCTTCTTGAGAAGTAACTTCTTGTTCGCGTGCACAATACAGAGTGGGAGCTGTACATTTTCACTGTGGCTGCATTTCTCTGTATTTTTTTATGTGGGCAATTTTTTAAAATTATGTAACTTTTAATTTGTGTTAAAAAAATCTGCAAAAATGTAACAATCCCTAATCATAAAGGCTACAAACATTATCTTACATCAGGATAATCTTCTGCAATATTCATGTGCCAGGATGTCATGAGCATACTCAGGATCTCTTCTCATAACCATTCTGGCCTTGAGAATCTGATCTTTAGGTTTGTGAATAACGAACTACATTAAGGGCTGCATTGTGGCCCTAGGTTGTTTGCTGCACAACCCTGTCATATATGTCTAAAGATGTCCTATATCTAGGAGATGCTCTCATTCATTAGGACCTATTTATCAAATGTCTTGCAGACCTGATTCGACAGTGCGGATCAGGTCCGCAAGACATCGCTGAATGCGGAGAGCAATACGCTCTCCGTATTCAGCATTGCCCCAGCAGCTCACAAGAGCTGGTGCAATGCCGCCCCCTGCAGGGGGTGTCAATCAACCCGATCGTACTCGATCGGGTTGAATTCCGGCGATTCCTGTCCACCTGCTCAGAGCAGGCAGACAGGTTTTTGGTGCTTGATAGATAGACCCCTTTATGTTCTTTGTGAAAAGCATACCTAGGTAGGCTTAGAAGCAACAATGGGTGATTGGTGGCTGCACATATATGTTTCTTGCTATAAGTTAACCCAATGTATTCAGCTAGCATCCAGTAGTGCATGGCTGCTCCATTAACAACGGATACCAAGAGGATAAAGCAAATTTGATAATAGTTTACTGGGATTTGAATAATTTGATAATGTTTAAAATTATATGGTCTATCAGAATCATGAACAAATTGGGTTTCAAGTCTCTTGTGCCTTTAACTAAACCTTTTCCTGGTATTTCATTTAATAAATTACACCCAGATCTTTTTTTGAACTCCAGTGAACCCATCAGCCCTAAGCTCGGCCGGAACAGGAAAAATAGGTGCAGATAGGCAAGGTAGGTGGTTCTACTGGTTCAATAACAAGAAGCAGAAACAAGAGAAAGGAAGAAGACAGACAGATCCTGGATGAAAACTTCCATATGGCATTATAAGTGGACAGCTGAGTCAATCAATTTCTCACTCCACAACTGTGTTTTCTATCCAACAGTGAATCCATGTTTCACTCTAACCAGCACTAATGAAAAACATATCTTCTGCTTATAACTCTTTAGGGCCAAAGTTCATGAATGTCCCTCATAAATACAATACTTAGAACCGCTCAGAGATGTCCCCCTGGGTATCGTATTGAAATTGAAGGCAGGAAATGTTTGACATCTCTGTCTTTTTCCTCCTTATGAAGCCGCTTGTTGATGTGGGAGGAACAGATGCATTTAATGCTCTAAGATTTACAACATATATCACACTTGGGGACCACTAACCAACAATTTGTACAACTTTAAAAGCAGACCTCTTGCGTTATTGTATTTTTACTGCCATTTATAACAGTTGGGCTAATACTGACTTTCTAATACACCGTAATTTAAAGAAACACAAAACTTACAGCTTTAGCAAAGTAAAAGAAATTGAAAGATGGAAAGGCAATGAAAATGCATTATAGTTTTTCCAACATCTATCTATCTTTCTATTTATCTACATATCTGTCTATCTACATATATATAATCTATCTGTCTATCTATCTATCTATCTATCAATCAATTTATCATCTATCTACATATCTATCATCAATCTGTTATATCTATCTATCTATCTATCTATCTATCTATCTATCTATCTAAATATTTGTATCTATCTATCTATCAATTTATCATTTATCTACATATCTATCATAAATCTGTTCTATCTATCTATCTATCTATCTATCAATATATCAATTTATCATCTATCTACATATCTATCATCAATCTGTTCTATCTATCTATCTACATATATATAATCTATCTGTCTTTCTATCTATCTATCTATATATCAATTTATCATCTATCTACATATCTGTCTATCTACATATATATAATCTATCTGTCTATCTATCTATCTATCTATCAATTTATCATCTATCTACATATCTATCATACATCTGTTCTACCTATCTATCTATCTATCTATCTATCTATCTATCAATCTATCTATCTATCTATCTATCTATCTATCTATCTATCTCCACTATATATACTGTATATATCCTCTGGACTTTTTTTGGCTTAACCAAACTATATTTTATATATATATATATATATATATATATATATATATATATATATATATATATATATATATATATATATATATAAACACAGTCCAGCAATTGCACTCTCTGAAGTTTATTGTGAACGTTTTCGGAGCATTCACTCCTTCCTCAGACAATCAAAAAGTGAACAAAACAGTGCTTAAGAAGACATACAAAACCCTCCCACTTCCCCTGCAACCAATCACAGAACAGTGTCACAATCATCAACAATGTGTACAGGTGATAGTATCAACATAGCATTATGCATGTATGACAGTGTTAATCTTATAAGGATATGTTCTACATATCATCAGTGTAAGCCATAATCATAGTATCAACAGTGTATCAAGTGCATCTATCTAGTGACAAATATAACCTAAATATGCATATATAGGAACTACTGTATATCCAGGAGACAATTGACCATATTGATAATTAATGAATATGGTCATTATACTTGCACAGAGCCAGGCTCAAAGACCCAAAAATAAATACGGAAAGAACAAACTTACCACTTACAAGCATAATTCCTGTATCCAAACAGGAGTTTAAGTATCTGCTTAGTTAAAACCCATGCTGTCAGCATTCACATGCGGTACAAATATTTCCAGCATGGTGTGTGAGGGGGGGCACACTGTGTGAGGGGGCTTGTGTACATACCTCACAACACGCTATCAGCCAATAATAGTACGTTAAAAGGCCACGCCCATCCAGCACTCAATCGAAGTTACACAATGTGGATGGAGCCCATCAAACGTATCCACATAGTTTGCAAACAAGCGGGCAGTGGTGTGCATCCACCAAAGGTTTAAGTGTCATCAAAAGTAATCTCCACATTGTAACCCCAGTACTCGGCTAAAGGGGCGTGGCCCGTGTCACCATTAATGCCCCCAAGGGCAGGCCAATACACAGAGGCATAACCAGATTGGGTACTACAATGTACTCACCCCCAAACAGCTGGGGAACCAAAACACAACATCGTCTCAGTGAAAAAATTGAGGCACTTTACCTTTTAAACAAAACAAACATAGCAAAAATGTGCAGTGCATTACACAACATAATCAAACAGAATAAAAATGAACAGTGCACTACATAGCTGGTAACCTATTCATATGGGAAAGGTACATGTGGGGTATACAACTGCAATATATGAGATGTTTATATATAAAATAACTTACCGCCCCATGCCAACAAAAAGTATGGTAGTAAACTTCCCTAGCTTGTATAATTATAGAAAGCAGTGCCAGTCAATGCTAGTGTTCAGACCTCCAGTGTGTACAGTCCCCAAAGTAAATATCCAACATGTCTCCAACTGCAGGAGTTTCTTCTTCCTATCTCCTCCTCGTCTCAGGGGGGTACATGGTCTATTAATATAAACCGTAAATCCATCACTGTGTGGTTTTTCTCCAGGAAGTGCCGCGCCACTGGTTGATCAGTATCTCTTCTCTCCAAAGCTTTTTTGATTGTACTCCGGTGATTGGCCATTCTTTTCTTAATATCATCATCCATTTTACCCACATAGTATTCTCCACAAATACAATTGAGTAAGTACAGCACATATTTAGTGGAGCAAGTAAGATGACTCTTGATCTTTTGTTCGAATGTGGGTGATAGAGAGAACTGCCCTGGATCATTGAATTACATGTAGTACAGCTGATACATCTGAAGCACCCCGTTTTTTGTGTCTTTAATCATGTCTCCTTTTGATACGCATGTGTAGGATCTGTATGCATCAGTAGGTCCTGTAAATTACGACCTCTTCTAAAACCTTCTTGGTTGGAAACCCTGAAGAGATTCACAACACCTGTGAGGTTCAAAATTACATATGATAAGAATCAAGTGGATTTCTTAGACCTAAGAATCTTTAAGAATGGATTAAAGCTTGAAACCGCAATGTATCATAAACCCACAGACAGGAACTCACTTTTATTAGCAAATAGTTGTCATCCACCATCCCTCATCAAAGCAATACCAAAGGCGCAGATGTGTCGAGTGGTGAGGAACAATTCCAAACAAGAGGCTACAAATTTACAACTCCAAGAGATGTCCAAGAAGTTCTCATGTATAGGTTATACCTATGATACCATCAAAAGGGCACAGAGGGCAGCCAGTGAGTGCAGTAGGATGGATCTCCTTACAAATCAACGTAGGGAAACTACTATGACACGGCTGACATTTGTCACTACATATACCCCTGCAGTGGATGTACTGGCAAAATCAATTAGGGAACATTGGAATCTACTGACTACAGACGCAACACTACCTTTTCAGTCAAGGGAACCCCCGAGAATGGGCTTTAAAAGAGGTCATAATTTACAGGACCTACTGATGCATACAGATCCTACACATGCGTATCAAAAGGAGACATAGTTAAAGAAACAAAAACTGGGGTGCTTCAGATGTATCAGCTATACTACATGTAATTCAATGATCCAGGGCAGTTCTTTCCATCACCCACATTCGAACAAAAGATACAAGATCAAGAGTCATCTTACTTGCTCCACTAAATATGTGGTGTACTTACTCAATTGTATTTGTGGGGAATACTATGTGGGTAAAATGGATGATGATATTAAGAAAAGAATGGCCAATCACCGGAGTACAATCAAAAAAGCTTTGGAGAGTAGAGATACTGATCAACTAGTGGCGCGGCACTTCCTGGAGAAAAACCACACAGTGATGGATTTACGGTTTATATTAATAGACCATGTACCCCGCTGAGATGAGGAGGAGATAGGAAGAAGAAACTCCTGCAGTTGGAGACACGTTGGATATTTACTGTACTTTAGGGACCCAGGAGGTCTGAACACTAGCATTGACTGGCAATGCTTTTTATTATTATTATAGCTAGGGAAGTTTACTACCATACTTTTTGTTGGCATGGGGCGGTAAGTTATTTTATATATAAACATCTCATATATTGCAGTTGTATACCCCATATGTATGATAGTTCATGCTATGTAGTATAGTGGGTTCAGTGATGACACATACTCTTTCTCCCCCCCCCCCTTCCATTTTAGTATTGTTGGATATCCATCAGGTCCTTATTTTTGAGTAGTTAACTATCACTCCCTTTGATGACATGAGGGGATCACTTAGTAATGGTAGATTTAACAGGATAGGTTGAGTATGAGTTAGACTACATGTACCTTTCCCCATATGAATAGGTTACCAGCTATGTAGTGCACTGTTCATTTTTGATCTGTTTGATTATGTTGTGTAATGCACTGAACATTTTTGCTCTGTTTGTTTTGTTTAAAAGGTAAAGTGCCTCCATTTTTTCATTGAGACGATGTTGTGTTTTGGTTCCCCAGCTGTTTGGGGGTGAGTACATTGTAGTACCCAATCTGGTTATGCCTCTGTGTATTGGCCTGCCCTTGGGGGCGTTAATGGCGACGCGGGCCATGCCACTTTAGCCGAGTATTGAGGTTACAATGTGGAGATTATTTTTGCCTGCCCTATTGGCCTGCCCTTGGGGGCGTTATTGGCGATGCAGGCCATGCCACTTTAGCCGAGTACTGAGGTTACAATGTGGAGATTACTTTTGCCTGCCCTATTGGCCTGCCCTTGGGGGCGTTAATGGCGACGCAGACCATGCCACTTTAGCCGAGTACTGAGGTTACAATGTTATATTTAGGTTATATTTACAATGTGGAGATTACTTTTGCTGACACTTAAACCTTTGGTGATGCACACCACTGTCCGCTTGTTTGGAAACTATGTTGATACGTTTGATGGGCTCCATCCACATTGTGTGACTTTGATCGAGTGCTGGATGGGCGTGGCCTATTAACGTACTATTATTGGCTGATAGCGTGTTGTGAGGTATGTACACACACCCCCTCACACAGCGTGTAGTTCATTACACCATGCTGGAAATGTTTGTACCGCATGTGAATGCTGACAGCATGGGTTTTAACAAAGCAGATACATAAACTCCTGTTTGGATACAGGAATTATGCTTGTAAATGGTAAGTTTGTTCTTTCCGTATTTATTTTTGGGTCTTCAAGCCTGGCTCTGTGCTAGTATAATGACCATATTCATTAATTATCATTATGGTCATTTGTCTCCTGGATATAGTTCCTATATGCATATTTAGGTTATATTTGTCACTAGATAGATGCACTTGAGTTGATACACTGCTGATACTATGATTATGGCTTACACTGATGATATGTAGAACATATCCTTATAAGATTAACACTGTCATATATGCATAATGCTATGTTGATACTATCACCTGTACACATTGTTGATGATTGTGACACTGTTCTGTGGTTGGTTGCAGGGTAAGTGGGAGGGTTTTGTATGTCTTTTTAAGCACTGTTTTGTTAACTTTTTGATGTCTGAGGAAAGAGTGAATGCTCTGAAAATGTTCACAATAAAGTTTGCTGTGATTCAAATCCAGAGAGTGCAATTGCTGGGCTATGTTTATTGAGAATTTTATGCACCCTGGTACCTGTTTTCTGAGCGAGTGGGAGTGCGCTTTTTCAACTACATTAATTATATATGTAAAAGTAATTTGTTTTGTAAAATGTAAACTTACATTTTTGTCAGTATATACCAGAGTTTTATAATACAATTTATTTCTTATTTCTTTAAAACAACCTCCAATTAAAATGTATATACAAAACAATTGAAATTAATATTTATTCCTAAATTCTTGAGATTAGTTAAATTTATAAACACATTGAAATATATTTAAACAGAAAAGAGACTAGATTATGAATCGACTATACACGCTTACGCTGTTATAATATTCTTTGCAAAGATCATAAAAGATATACCTTAAAAAACATAATTTATGTAAGAACTTACCTGATAAATTCATTTCTTTCATATTGGCAAGAGTCCATGAGCTAGTGACATATGGGATATACAATCCTACCAGGAGGGGCAAAGTTTCCCAAACCTCAAAATGCCTATAAATACACCCCTCACCACACCCACAATTCAGTTTAACGAATAGCCAAGCAGTGGGGTAATAAAGAAAGGAGTAGAAAGCATCAACAAAGGAAATTTGGAAATAATTGTGCTTTATACAAAAAATCATAACCACCATAAAAAGGGTGGGCCTCATGGACTCTTGCCAATATGAAAGAAATGAATTTATCAGGTAAGTTCTTACATAAATTATGTTTTCTTTCATGTAATTGGCAAGAGTCCATGAGCTAGTGACATATGGGATATCAATACCCAAGATGTGGAGTCTTCCACTCAAGAGTCACTAGAGAGGGAGGGAATAAAACAAAAAACAGCCATATTCCGCTGAGAAAATAATCCACAACCCAAAAATAAGTTATTTTCACTTTTGAAAGAAAAAAACTTAAATCAAAAAGCAGAAGAATCAAACTGAAACAGCTGCCTGAAGAACTTTTCTACCAAAAACTGCTTCCGAAGAAGCAAATACATCAAAATGGTAGAATTTAGTAAATGTATGCAAAGAGGACCAAGTGGCTGCTTTGCAAATCTGATCAACTGAAGCTTCATTCTTAAAAGCCATGAAGTAGAGACTGATCTAGTAGAATGAGCTGTAATTCTCTGAGGCGGGGTTTGACCCGACTCCAAATAAGCTTGATGAATCAAAAGTTTCAAACAAGAAGCCAAGGAAATAGCAGAAGCTTTCTGACCTTTCCTAGGACCAGAAAATAAAACAAATAGACTAGAAGTCTTCCTGAAATTTTTAGTAGCTTCCACATAATATTTCAAAGCTCTTACCACCTCCAAAGAATGTAAGGATTTCTCCAAAGAATTCTTAGGATTAGGACATAAAGAAGGGACAACAATTTCTCTACTAATATTGTTAGAATTCACAACCTTAGGTAAAAATTGAAAAGAAGTCCGCAAAACTGCCTTATCCTGATGAAAAATCAGAAAAGGAGACTCACATGAAAGAGCAGATAGCTCAGAAACTCTTCTAGCAGAAGAGATAGCCAAAAGGAACAACACTTTCCAAGAAAGTAGTTTAATGTCCAAAGAATGCATAGGTTCAAATGGATGAGCCTGTAAAGCCCTCAGAACCAAATTAAGACTCCAAGGAGGAGAAATTGACTTAATGACAGGCTTAATACGAACTAAAGCCTGTACAAAACAGT
This sequence comes from Bombina bombina, assembly GCF_027579735.1. Classification (NCBI taxonomy): domain Eukaryota; kingdom Metazoa; phylum Chordata; class Amphibia; order Anura; family Bombinatoridae; genus Bombina; species Bombina bombina. The sequence goes on from NC_069509.1 coordinate 64,709,085, forward strand.
GTATATCAGGAAGTATAGCAATTTTTCTGTGAAATAAAACAGAAAGAGCGGAGATTTGTCCTTTCAAGGAACTTGCAGACAAACCCTTATCCAAACCATCCTGAAGAAACTGCAAAATTCTATGAATTCTAAAAGAATGCCAGGAGAAATTATGAGAACACCATGAAATGTAAGTCTTCCAAACTCTATAATAAATCTTTCTAGAGACAGATTTACGAGCTTGTAACATAGTATTAATCACTGAATCAGAGAAACCTCTATGACTTAGAACTAAGCGTTCAATTTCCATACCTTCAAATTTAATGATTTGAGATCCTGATGGAAAAACGGACCTTGAGATAGTAGGTCCGGCCGTAACAGAAGTGGCCAAGGTGGGCAACTGGACATCCGAACCAGATCCGCATACCAAAACCTGTGTGGCCATGCTGGAGCCACCAGCAACACAAAAGACTGTTCCATGATGATTTTGGAAATCACTCTTGGAAGAAGAACTAGAGGCGGGAAGATGTAAGCAGGTTGATAACACGAAGGAAGTGTCAGCGCATCCACTGCTTCCGCCTGAACATCCCTGGACCTGGACAGGTATCTGGGAAGTTTCTTGTTTAGATGAGAGGCCATGAGATCTATCTCTGGAAGACCCCACATCTGAACAATCTGAGAAAACACATCTGGATGGAGAGACCACTCCCCTGGATGTAAAGTCTGGCGGCTGAGATAATCCGCCTCCCAATTGTCTACACCTGGGATATGCACCGCAGAGATTAGACAGGAGCTGGATTCCGCCCAAGCAAGTATCCGAGATACTTCTTTCATAGCTTGGGGACTGTGAGTCCCACCCTGATGATTGACATAAGCCACAGTTGTGATATTGTCTGTCTGAAAACAAATGAACGGTTCTCTCTTTAGTAGAGGCCAGAACTGAAGAGCCCTGAGAATTGCACGGAGTTCTAAAATATTTATTGGTAATCTCGCCTCTTGAGATTTCCAAACCCCTTGTGCTGTCAGAGACCCCCAAACAGCTCCCCAACCTGAAAGACTCGCATCTGTTGTGATCACAGTTCAGGTTGGGCGAACAAAAGAAGCCCCTTGAACCAAACGATGGTGATCTATCCACCATGTCAGAGAGTGTCGTACATTGGGATTCAAGGATATTAATTGTGATATCTTTGTATAATCCCTGCACCATTGATTCAGCATACAAAGCTGTAGAGGTCTCATGTGAAAATGAGCAAAGGGGATTGCGTCCGATGCTGCAGTCATGAGACCTAAAACTTCCATGCACATAGCCACTGAAGGGAATGACTGAGACTGAAGGAGCCGACATGCTGCGACCAATCTTAAACGTCTCTTGTCTGTTAGAGACAGAGTCATGGACACTGAATCTATCTGGAAGCCTAAAAAGGTGACCCTTGTCTGAGGAATCAAGAAACTTTTTGGTAAATTGATCCTCCAACCATGTTTCCGAAGAAACAACACTAGTTGATTCGTGTGAGATTCTGCAGTATGTAAAGACTGAGCTAGTACCAAGATATTGTCCAAATAAGGAAACACCGCAATACCCTGTTCTCTGATTACAGATAATAGGGCACCCAGAACCTTTGAAAAGATTCTTGGAGCTGTTGCTAGGCCAAATGGAAGAACAACAAATTGGTAATGCTTGTCTAGAATATGAAGGTATGCATCCTGCAAGTCTATAGTGGACATATAATGTCCTTGCTGAACAAAAGGCAGAATAGTCCTTATAGTCACCATCTTGAAAGTTGGTAGTCTTACATAACGATTCAAAATTTTCAGATCCAGAACTGGTCTGAACAAATTTTCTTTCTTTGGTACAATGAATAGGTTCGAATAAAACCCCAAACCTTGTTCCTGAGGAGGAACTGGCATGATCACCCCTGAAGACTCCCGGTCTGAAACACACTTCAGAAAAGCCTGAGCTTTTACTGGATTTACAGGAATGTGTGAGAGAAAAAATCTTCTCACAGGAGGTCTTACTTTGAATCCTATTCGATACCCTTGAGAGACAATGCTCTGAATCCAATGATTTTGGACAGATTTTATCCAAAAATCCTTGAAAAACCTTAATCTGCCCCCTACCAGCTGAGCTGGAATGAGGGCCGTACCTTCATGCGGACTTAGGGGCGGACTTTGGTTTCCTAAATGGCTTGGATTTATTCCAATTTGAGGAAGGCTTCCAACTGGAAGCAGATTCCTTGGGAGGAGGATTGAGTTTTTGTTCCTTATTCTGACGAAAGGAACGAAAACGGTTAGAAGCCTTAGATTTACCCTTAGGTTTTTTATCCTGAGGCAAAAAAACTCCTTTTCCTCCAGTGATAGTTGAAATAATAGAATCCAACTGAGAACCAAATAAATTATTACCTTGGAAAGAAAGAGATAGTAATCTAGATTTAGATGTCATATCAGCATTCCAAGATTTAAGCCACAAAGCTCTTCTAGCTAATACAGCTAAAGACATGGATCTAACATCAATTTTGATAATTTAAAAAATGGCATCACAAATAAAATGATTAGCATGTTGTAGTAGGCGAACAATGCTAGATATGTCAGAATCCAATTCATGTTGCGCTAAATTTTCCAACCAGAAAGTTGATGCAGCCGCAACATCACCCAAAGAAATAGCAGGTCTGAGAAGATGACCTGAATATAAATAGGCCTTCCTTAGATAAGATTCAAGCTTCCTATCTAAAGGATCCTTAAAGGAAGTGCTATCTTCCATAGGAATAGTAGTACGTTTAGCAAGAGTAGAAATAGCCCCATCAACTTTGGGGATTTTTTCCCAAAACTCTATAGATTTTGCTGGTAAAGGATACAATCTCTTAAACCTTGAAGAAGGAATAAAAGAAGTACCTGGCTTATTCCATTCCCTAGAAATAATATCAGAAATAGCCTCAGGAATAGGAAAAACACCTGGAGAAAACCACAGGAGGTTTAAAAACAGCATTTAAACGTTTATTAGACTGAACGTCAATAGGACTGGTTACCTCAATATCCAAAGTAATTAACACTTCTTTTAATAAAGAACGCATATACTCTATTTTAAATAAATAAGTAGATTTGTCAGTGTCAATATCTGAGGAAGGATCTTCTGTTTCAGATAGATCCTCATCAGAAGAGGATGAATTATTATGTTGTTGGTCATTTGAAATTTCATCAGCTAAATGAGAAGTTTTAAAAGACCTTTTACGTTTATTAGAAGGTGGAAATGCAGACAAAGCCTTCATAATAGATTCAGAAACAAATTCTTTAAAATTTACAGGTATATCATGCACATTAGAAGTTGAAGGAACTGCAACTGGCAATGTACTATTACTGATAGAAACACTATCTGCATGTAAAAGTTAATCATGACAACTATTACAAATGACATTCGGTGGAATAATTTCTACAATTTTACAACAAATGCACTTAGCTTTTGTAGAACCCATGTCAGGCAGCAATGTTCCAGCAGAAACTTCAGAGACAGGATCGGATTGGGACATCTTGCTCAATGTAAAAGAAAAAACAACATATAAAGCAAAATTATCTATTTCCTTAAATGACAGTTTCAGGAATGGGAAAAAATGCAAAAGCATAGGCCTCTTGATAGAAAAGAAAACAGGAGGCAAACAACAATGGGGTATTGAAATAATGAAGAAAAATTGGCGCCAAGTATGACGCACAACGTAACGTAAACTTTTTTGGCGGCAAAAATGACCGGAAATGACACACTTGCGTCACTAATGTGTGTGTGAAAGGTCTCGACGTCACGTATGACGCCGGAAATGACGAAGTTGTGTCAAAAACGTAATTTCCCGCGCCAAAAAGTTCGTGCCAAAAATGACGCAATAAAGTCTAACATTTGACGCACCCGCGGGCCTAATACCCGCAAATGCAAAAGTAGTCAAATTTAAAAAAGTCTAAACCCCAGGTAAGAAACAAATTTCTTAAAGTGTTTATATTCCCAAATATGAAACTGACAGTCTGCAGAAGGAAATACATGAACCTGACTCATGGCAAATATAAGTACAATACATATATTTAGAACTTTATATAATTTGCATAAAGTGCCAAACCATAGCTGAGAGTGTCTTAAGTAAATGAAAACATACTTACCAAAAGACACCCATCCACATATAGCAGATAGCCAAACCAGTACTAAAACAGTTCTCTAGTAGAGGTAATGGTAAATTTGAAAGTATATCGTCGATCTGAAAAGGGAGGTAGGAGATGAATCTCTACGACCGATAACAGAGAACCCATGAAAAAGACCCCCGTTAGGGAAATCATCATATTCAATAGGTGATACTCCCTTCACGTCCCTCTGACATTCGCTGTACTCTGAGAGGAATCGGGCTTCAACAATGCTGAGAAGCGCATATCAACGTAGAAATCTTAGCACAAACTTACTTCACCACCTCCATAGGAGGCAAAGTTTGTAAAACTGAATTGTGGGTGTGGTGAGGGGTGTATTTATAGGCATTTTGAGGTTTGGGAAACTTTGCCCCTCCTGGTAGGATTGTATATCCCATATGTCACTAGCTCATGGACTCTTGCCAATTACATGAAAGAAATAACTTTACTCACAATGAATCACATTAAAAACCACAATAAAATACCGGAGTATGGACCGTTAGCTTAACAGTGTTTAGTTAAACAGTATAACAAAAATACTTTAACATCCAATTGATATGCCAATTTATCTGAGCTGAAAATAACCTCTTATTTATCCACCATAAAATAATTTTTAAAATATATCACAATAGCTGCAAATAACTTAATACACCAGAGAAATGTAACTACAATAACCAGTTATATGAGCCTGACTTATAGAAATTAAATACAAAAAACCTTTATCTAGCCAACAAGATTATCTAGCATTGAATATGACTGGTTCTAATTTACACAGGACTATGGATATAACTTAAAAGTGCCCTCTTAAATCACCAACTTTAATTAAACTATAGCTATAGCATACCTTTGATTTAAATATAAAAGTATGAAAAGACCTTTTATATGTTACCAGAGAAAATTGAAGTTCACTTCATAAATTAAGAGAGGTATTTTGCAATATGGATGAAAAGGTAGCCCGATTGTGCTTTTAGTGACTGTGTCCCAAAAAGGCAGCAAGGTTATCAGTCAAAATTTTAGCAAGCAAAGACCCTTCTTTCTCCTATGCATGAGGTTATATCACCTAATACACCCCACCCCTTTTTATTCTAATCATTTGTGAATGTTTGGATACTCACCACGGAGCTTGTCTGATAGGCCCTTCGGAGCTGAACATCTCTTGGTTATTTGGGAGATGCCTAATTGAGTAGCCATTTACCTTTTGGTTGCAATACCATCTTTGGACTATAGGTGGCAGCAGACAACCAGAAATGCAGTCTCATTATCAATACTGCTACAGTAAATATAGCCTATTACATATCTTCAAATGTATATTTAATATATTCACTATTTCTTGATATTAATAAACCTGTCTGGTCACATATCTGTCCCATCTAATATAATCTAGTATGCATTCATAGATACCAAATTTGAGTATACTTCAAACCTATAATATTTTAGAAAATGCCTTTAAAGTTGCATTTTTATGAGGGACTAGTAGTATCAATCAATAAAATATATACAGTATGTCCATCTGACTTATTCTGTATCTCAGTTCATTTGCTATACTGGTACATATTTCATTTCCTAGTCGCATCTTATATCATAGATATACATGAGCATTATAGTTATTTATTAATACATGTCTCAATAGTGTTTAAGACATGGGCTCAACATCTATGCATTTATATATTAGCTAAATAAGTATCTTATTTAGAAGATACTTATTTTATTTTATTTATTTATATATACCAATGCAGTTATTCATTTAATTTATTACAAACCTGAAATGCATTTCTCAGATCCATGTATATATATACTGTATATAATTTATACAGTCTGAGTATCAATTAAATCTTTGAGAATTATACAATTCATATAGATGAATTTTTAACTTCTCTTTCCAAAACCAAGATTTAAATTCTTATATGCTTTCAGCAAAATATGTCTCTCTGTTTTCTCCTGCTATTTTCCATTGAGACGTATGTCTGAGCTTTGTGTATTTGAAACTCAGTAGGGGACACTTAACACTTAGATGATAAGGGCTATCTCCTTTGAGTATGTTTGTATATTCCATTATAAGTTCTGACTGAGCGACTGTAAGTTTATTACCCATCTTGGGCAGGAAACCCATATATGGGCATACACATCTGAGGGCTCCATAATGCTAATATTTACTTTAAAGTGGCCCATCAGTCTTATCTATTCAAAGCTCTAAATCCTTTGTTCTCTCGTGAGCAACCAAGAAGAAGGGGGGTTGGTCTGTTAAAGTGGCATCTTGAGTTTTATAAGTGTCTATTTCTTTTGTTCTACACATCTGTGTTTCAGAACAAGGGGGGGCTGCCTCACAAACAGTTTCACAAATAAAATGAATTCTTGTTCTTATCATGTATTAATATATATATATATATATATATATATATATATATATATATATATATATATATATATATATATAATTTTATAACACTCACAGATATCCTGACATTTTATTTAAAGGGACAGTCTAGTATAAATTAAACTTTCATTATTCAGATGGGACTTTTAATTTTAATCAACTTTCCAATTTACTTTTATCATCAAATTTGCTTTTTCCTTCCCTGGATTTTTTGTTGAATTTTCTTTGTTGAAAAGCAGGAAGGTAAGTTCAAGAGTGTGCACGTTTCTGCAGCAATATATGGCAGCAGTTTTGCAACAATGTTATATATTAGCAAGAGCACTAGATGGCAGCACTGTTTCCTGTCATGTAGTGCTGCAGACATGTGCACACTTCCTATCTAGATATCTCTTCAACAAAGAATAAAATAAGAATGAAGCAAATTTGATAAAATAAGTAAACTTTTTTTAAAATTGTATTCTCTCTATGAATCACAAAATATATATTTTCTTTGGCCAGATTACAAGTAGAGAGCAATCATTTGCGCAATAGCGATAAGGGGTATATTGTGAGGGTTTGCGCTCATCGAGCTTACCGCTGGTATTACAAGATGAAAATAAGCGCCACCACATGAGCAGAATCGTGATTTACGCTAGAATCATTACCGTGGAAACACTTAAAAAATATATTACTTTGGGCTAGATTACAAGTGGAGCGCTAAATTATTGTGCTCCCGCAAACAGGCAAATTTGCCCTTTGCGGGAGCGCACTAAATATCAAGCCATTACAGGTAGATGGTTATTGCCACTGTGAGCTTGCGGTAGCAATTAGCGCTCCGAAAATGAACCAGAGATCCGATCTCTGGTTAATTTTATAAAAGTGCCCAAAATGCCCTCAAAATAGAGGGCATTGCAATTTTTAATAAAAAAAAACAATTAGCATTTTTTTAAAATATCAACTGCACTGGGTAGTTTTTGGGGTCTAAAGTTGGTGAGAGTGGGATGTTAGAATAAAAACAGCACTGATGCTTTACATTGCGGTCTATGGGAACTGTGTGTTCCCATAGACCACAATGTAAATATATATGTATATGCTGATATACATATATATTTATGTGTTAATATGTGTATATAGACATATTAACACATACATATATATGTATATATTCATATACATTTATATTTAAAAATGCTGTCCATCGCTGCCCTACTTACCCTTTTGCTGCGCAAGGTTCTCTTGTGAGCGCAATGCTTCCTAACAATGCGAATTGTAAAATACAATTTACTTGTAATACCAGCGCACATCATCTTGCGCTGGTATTACAAAGTGGAGCACTAATATCGCTTGCTCACAAGCGATATTTAGCGCTCCACTTGTAATCTGGCACATAGTACAGTTACACTTATAATAATACTAAGAATACAAATTATTTAAAAAAATATTGCACAAAAAAGTTATAAGGGCTCAAAGATATGAGATCTCAGTATATATATATATATATATATATACACATAAGGGCATTAGAGCCTTTTGCCGTTAAGTAGATGAAAACATTTAAAAACATATTTAGGCAATATTCATATTTAATAAAGGTTTTAACTATGTATTTACTGTAAATATTTAACATACCAATGTTTTGTACATAGCAGAATATATTAATTGTATTTTTAAATATATTTCCTATATATCTGTATATAAAAATACCTATATATAATCATCTATATACTGTATCTACTATAAATATATATTTGTTTAAAAAAACATCCGCTATATGTAGAAATATTTATTTATGAATAAATAGAACATATTCGTAAATAACATTGGAATATGAAATAATCATATTTTCATGTCGGGTTAGCGTTAATGAGAATATGTGATGGTGTTTGCGTGAGAGTGGGTTGTTTTTTTCTCTATTAACTTCTATGGTGGAATAAAAAAATCTAACTTTGGATTTTTGCACTAGTCGGGTTACCGCTAGAGCAAAAACCGTTTACTTTCAACTTGTATATTCTATGGAGTTATCGGTCTAGCATTAACGCAAAATACCCCTCCACTTGTAATCTAGTCCTTTGTGTTTCATGTCCCTTTAATATACTTTTTACCTCCTCTTTTTCTAAAGAGTCTTTTCATATTCAGGGAAGGGGAGTGGGAGTGTCTACTGTTCCTGATTTCCCAGCCCCTTTTAGTGGGTGTTTCAGCCTAACCTCAGTGCTAAACTTAGAGCTTCTAAGTACATTTTTAAAAGGTTTTATACTGGATTTTTAGATCAGTATCTCTGCATAGTCTTTTTTATAATAGTGTCTATTACATGCAGTTATAGGAAAATTGGTGTACACTGTCCCTTTAACGTATTCTCCCTACACTTAAATGGAGCGTGAAAAACACCCTTACGTGCACGCTAACCTGCATCGCAATAAGCCAGCGACTCTAATAACCCCTAAACCTCCACAAAGCCCACTGCAAAATACCCCACTACACTATTAACCTAAATTGCCACACTTCCACATCACAAACTACTCAGCTACACTATCAACCCCTAAACTGCCCCACACCACAAAGTACCCAGCTATACTATTAACCCCTAAACCGCCACACCTCCACATTGCAAACTACTCCACTCTACTAATAACCCCTAAACCGCCACACCTCCACATTGCAAACTACTCCACTCTACTATTAACCCCTAAACCACCACACCTCCCACATCGCAAATGACCTCCAAACTTCCTAACAGCTAACACCCCCAACACAACACCCCTAACCTTACACCCCATAAGTTACAAAAAGAACTACAAAAAACAAACATTACATAAAAAAGCCTAACATTACATTGAAAAAAACTACCATTACCAAAAAAATTAAAAAATAAAATAAAAATGAAACCTATCATTTCAAAAAAGAAAAATCTAACATTAAAGAAAATAAAAAAGAAATTACCAAAAATAAAATAGCCTACATTTATGATTATTCTAAAACCAAAGCCCCCCTTAAAAAAAAACACCCTGAAATACAAAAAGGATACTATAGCGCCCTTAGAAGAGCTTTTGGTGGGGCATTACACTAAAGTGATTTAGCTATTTTTCTCAAAAAAATATAACCCCATTCTACAATAAAAGTACCCCCCCCACCACTCAAAAAAAAGTCTAGCTAAAAAAACTACTTTAAAAATTACCCTGAAAAGGGCATTTGGTTGGGCATTGCCCTTAGAAGGGCATTTGGTAGGACAGTGCCCTAAAGCTCTTTTGCTGTTCAAACCCCCCCCCCAAAAAAAAATTCTACCAAAAAACACCCACCCAAAAAAACCTAAAGCAAAACCCCAAAATAGAACTCACCAAACTTGAATCCGGCTCCTAGGTTATCGGTGCTCCTCTTCATGGCAGAGCCCATCTTCATCCTGGCGGGGGCTCATCTTCATGGAGGCAGCGGTCCTCTTCTATCTTCATCCATCTTTCACCCAGTGCACCTTCTTATCTTCTTTCTTCTCATCTCTGGATCTTCCATCACCGAAGTCCTCTTCATGCGGTCACCCGCCGCACACTGAAGTCTAAATGTGAGGTACCACCCTTGCATTGCTATTGTCTGATTTTCAAATCCAAATTCAAATCAGCCAGTAGAATTAAAAGCTTTTTTTAAATGGCTGATATTAATTTGGATTTGAAATTCAGCCAATAGGAATGCAAGGAATCCGCATGAAGAGGACGTCGGGGAACGAAGATCCTAAGATAAGAAGATAAGAAGATACATTCAGTGGAAGAGGGATTAAGACTTCCCCAGCAGAGCGACAGCAGAAGATTGATGAAGATGGACCACTGCTACCAGGATGAAGATAGAAGAGGGCCGCCACCCCTTTGAAGATAGGTCTTGCATTTGGTGATGACGTAGGAGCTGGATTCAAGTTTGGTGTGTACCACCTTTGGGGTTTAGCTGTAAGTTTTTTTGTGGGTGGGTTTTTTGTTTAGGTTAGAGGTTTTTTGTTTCTGTTTTTTATTTTAAGAAAAAGAGCTTTGATCACTTTAGGGCAATGGCATACCAAATGCATTTTTTGGGGCAACCTTTTTTTTAGGATAGTTTTTTTTTTTTAAGTTATGTTGTTTTTAGAATAGGTTATCTTTTTTTATTGGGCAGCAAAAGAGCTATATTCACTTTAGGTCACTGCCCTACTAGATGCCCTTCTTAGGGCAATGCCCAACCAAATGCCGTTTTCAGGGCAACCTTTTTTAAGATTATGCTGTTTTTTAGAATATGTTGTTGTTTTTTTTTGGGCAGCAATAGAGCTATATTCACTTGAGGGCACTGACTTTAATATATTTAATATCCCTTTAAATGCCCTCTGGTTCTGTGGCCATGTGACTAATGATATCACATGACATGGAATGACTGTTTGTGTTGTGGGTCATTTTTACAGCAGGTTTTTTTTTTTACATAGGCAAAACAAGCTGGAACATTTTGAGTTACTGCCACAAAGTCTCCCTCCTGTACCCAAGAATGTTGCTTTATTTGCTGTATCTTTGACTTTATTACAAAAAAAGTTGTATGTTGTATCAGCATATACAATAATAGTAACAGGTAATTACAACATACGATGACCTTGCCCTTGTTGTTTTTCTTTATTATTTTATGTCTTTTAAGTCTACAGCAGAAGAGGGACAAAGTAAATGGTTGAAGTCATTGTGATATGCTTTGTGTCATTTTAAAATAAAAAATGTTCCACAATTGACCTGATTCCAGATGTGGAAGGTGTTTTATTTTTTTATTCATCTTCCAAGCATTAAAGTTGTCACTGAAGTGATCCCAAGGGTCTGACCCTTTGATATTAGGGTTACGCACATCTCCTGGCCTCGTCATCTCTGTCATCACCTGGCCAGCTGGAGCCTATGACCTGAATAGCACTGAAATGGTTTATTCAATGGTGTTAGAATTTCAGTAAAGTGTAAATGGCAGTCTGTGGGTCTACAGGTGTAAATCAAAGGTATCTTTCATCTGGCTTCCTCTTAGTTGACTGATCATGAAAACATATTGTATCTTCCTCACCAGCCTCACAAAATTCCTTTTTTTGGACCTTGCTGTGCTTTACAACCTTTATGAGTATTTGATCTCAGTAATTGACAGAATAAGGCGTTGGGTTATTACATTTAATCGGTTCTCGGTCCCCCCAGGGTTCTACAGAGATCAATCAATCATGTCCTATAGTTATTGCAATGTTCTACGTATTCATTACCTGAACTAGGGCATTCAATTTCTATAACAAGTAAAATGACTTAATCCTATATCTGTGCCAGCAAGAATATTACTGTTGGTAGATAGCCATTTTTTAATTGGTCCATTATTTTCATAAATTACGACGTAGCATCAAAAAGTAAAGACCTGTGATGTCTTGGAAGATTATAGCAGTTATCATTTTAATTTATGTACATAATGATTTTATTAAAGGTATCAAAATCTGCTATAGCAAATAAGGCAAATTGGGATCAAGTACAACCAATCTGAATTTTGTTGTGAAGTGGGTTTTGGAATTTTGGGCCATTTCAAAATATTGGAAAACTCCATGATAACTCATTTATCTAAATTATCTTTTTTCATATAGAAAAAGACATCTGTCGCCTTTCAATAATATCCTTGTTTAGATACACATGTTTTTTTATACTAAGATACTACTTTCCTACATATTTTTGGCTGGAAAGAGCTCATATAATAATTTATACTAAGTATCAGGATTTTATGCAAAACCATAAAACAGTAAAGTCAAAATTAAACGTTCATGACTCAGATAGGACATGCGATTTTAAACAACTTTCCATTTTATTTTTATCATAAAATTTTCTTTGTTCTCTTGGTATTCTTTGTTGAAAGCTCAACCTAGGTAGGCCGCCTCCTATCTCAGTGCATTTTGACAGTTTTCACAGCTAGATAGTGCTAGTTCATGTGTGCCACATATATAACCATATATAACATTGCACTCACACCTGTGTTGTTATTTATGAGTCAGCACTGATTGGCTAAAATGCAAGCCTGACAAAAGAACTTAAAGAGGGGAAGTCTGCAGATGCTTAGATACAAGGTAATCACAGAGGTAAAAAGCATATTAATATAACTGTGTTGGTTATGCAAAACTGGGAAAAATAAAGGGATTATCTATCTTTTTAAACAATAACAATTCTGAAATGGACTGTCCCTTTAAAGAAGACACACAAATTTTAGCTTGAGAGCAATTTTTTCTCACTGTGCAGGGTTCTGGGTGTGAAGTAGAGGCACGTACATTACAATATAAAGTCTCTAAGATTTGCGTGATTTCTATCTTAGCTGATGAGTTTTTAATAATTGAACCCTTAGAGATAACAATGGAAAATTAACATATTATCTCCCTTGCCCCCCACCAACTGGGAGCATAATTTCTTCTAACCCTCCTTGTTTACATAGCTTTTCTATAACCAGTAATTAAATAACATCATTTATGTAAGACCTTACCTGATAAATTCATTTATTTCATAGTGGCAAGAGTCCATGAGCTAGTGACGTATGGGATATACATTCCTACCAGGAGGGGGGAAAGTTTCATGAAACCTTAAAATGCCTATAAATACACCTCCCACCTCACTCATACATCAGTTTAATGTATAGCTAAGTAGTGAAGTGTAAAAAAAGGAGTTAAAAGCATACAAAAAGAGGAACTGGAAAAATAATGTGCTTTATACAAAAAATCATAACCACAAAAAAAAATAGGGTGGGTCTCATAGACTCTTGCAACTATGAAATAAATGAATTTATCAGGTAAGTTCTTACATAAATTATGTTTTCTTTAATGTAAGTGGCAACTTGGCAAGAGTCCATGAGCTTGTGACGTATGGGATATAATACCCAAGATGTGGAAGTCCACGTGTCACTAGAGAGGGAGGGATAAAATAATCCTCTATATCCGCTGAGAAATTAAATCCAAAAAATGTTTTCTTAAAAATTAAAAAAAAACTCAAATCAAAGGCACCAGAATCAAACTGAGACAGCTGCCTGAAGAACCTTTCTTACCAAAGGCTGCTTCCGAAGAAGCAAACACATCAAAATGGTAAAATGTTATAAATGTATGCAAAGAAGACCAAGTTGCTGCTTTGCAAATTTGATCAACTGAAGCCTCATTTTTGAAAGCTCAAGAAGTGGCAACTGATCTAGTAGAATGAGCTGTAATTCACTGAGGCAGAGACTGCCCCGTCTCAAAATAAGCTTTGTGAATCAAATGTTTCAACCAAGATGTCAGAGAAATGGCAGAGGATTTCTGACCTTTACTGGAACCAGAAAAAAACAACAAATAGGCTAGAAGTCTTTCTGAAATCTTTAGTAGCCTCAACATAATATTTCAAAGCTCTCATCACATCCAAAGAATGTAAAGACCTTTCAAGAGTATTCTTAGGATTAGGACACAAGGAAGGAACAACATCTTTCCTATTAATGTTGTTAGAATTCACAACTTTAGGCAAAAATGTAAACGAAGTCCGGAAAAAAAGCTTTATCTTGATGGAAAATCAGATAAGGAGACTCACAAGAGAGAGCAGACAATTCAGAAACGCTTCTAACAGAAGAGATAGCCAAAATAAATAACCCTTTGCAAGAAAGTAATTTAATATCCAGAAAATGCTTAGGCTCAAAAGAAGAAGTCTGTAAAATCTGCAATACCAAATTGAGACTCCAAGGAGGAGAAATAGATTTAATAACAGGTTTGATACGAACCAAAGTCTGAACAAAACAGTGAATATCAGGAAGTTTAGCAATCTTTCTATGAAATAAAACAGAAAGAGCAGAGATTTGTCCTTTCAAAATATTTGCAGACAACCTTTTATCCAAACCATCCTGAAGAAACTGTAAAATCCTAGGAATTCTGAAATAACGTGTCAGTATATACAAGGGTTATAAATATAATTTATTTATATTATTCTTTAAAATAACCTCCAATTAAAATGTATATACAAAACAATTGAAATTAATATGTATTCCTAAATTCTTGAGATTAGTTAAATTTAAGAGCTCTGAAAATAGCACAGAGTTCTAAAATATTGATAGGTAACCTTGCCTCTTGAGGATTCCAAACCCCTTGGGCTGTCAGAGACCCCCAGGCAGCTCCCTAACCTGTAAGACTTGCATCTGTTGAAATCACAGTCCAGGAAGGATGAACAAAGGAGGCCTCTTGAACAATAAGGTGATGGTTTAACCACCAAGCCAGAGAGAGTTGAGTGTTGGGATTTAAGTATATCAACTGTGATATCTGAGTATAATCCCTGCACCATTGGTGCAACATGCAAAGCTGTAGAGGCCTCATATGAAAATGAGCAAAGGGGATCGTGTCTGATGCTGCAGTCATGCGACCTAAAATTTCCATGCACATAGCCACTGAAGGGAATGATAGAGACTGAAGGTTTAGACAAGCTAAAACCAACTTCATTCGTCTCTTGTCTGTTAGAGAAAGAGTCATGGGCACTGAATCTATCTGGAAACCTAAAAAAGTGACTTTTGTCTGAGGAATCAAGAAACTCTTTTTTAAATTGATCCTCCAACCATGTCTTTGAAGAAACCACACTAGTTGTTTCATGTGAGATTCTGCTAAATGAAAAGATTGAGCTAGTACCAAGATATCGTCCAAATAAGGAAACACCGCAATACCCTGCTCTCTGATTACAGATAGAATGGCACGAGAACCTTCGAGAAGATTCTTGGAGCTGTTGCTAGGTCAAACGGAAGAGTGACAAATTGGTAATGCTTGTCTAGAAAAGAGAAACTCAGAAAACTATAGTGGTCTGGATGAATCGGAATGTGAAGATAAGCGTCCTGTAAGTCTATTGTGGACATGAAATGACCTTGCTGAACAAAAGGCAGAATAGTCCTTATAGTCACCATCTTGAAAGTTGTGACTCTTACAAAACGATTTAAAATTTTCAGATTTGGTCTGAACGAATTTTCTTTCTTTGGGACAATGAAGAGATTTGAATAAAAACCCAAACCCTGTTCCTGCTGAGGAACTGGGACAATCACACCTGAAAGCTCTAGGTCTGAAACACACTTCTGAAAAGCCGGAGCCTTCACAGGGTTTGTTGGAACATAAGAACGAATCTTCCCATGGGAGGTCTTATTCTGAAACCTATTCGATACCCTTGAGAAACAATATCCTGAATCCACTGATTTTGAACAGAATCTGTCCAAATGTCTTAAAATAATTTCAATCTGCCCCCCACCAGTTGAACTGGTGTGAGGGCCGCACCTTCATGCAGTCTTAGGGTCTGGATTTGGTTTCATATAAGGCTTGGATTTATTCCAATTCAGAGATGGTCTCCAATTAGAGCCAGAGGCCTTAGGGGAAGGAGAGGTTTTTTGTTCTCTATTCTGACGAAAAGAACGAAAATGATTTGGAGCTTTAAACTTACCCTTAGATTTCTTATCTTTGGGCAGAAAAACTCCATTTCCCCCAGTGATATTGAAGATAAAAGAATCCAATTGAGGACCAAATAAATTATTACCCTGAAACGATAGAGATAGTAATCTAGGTTTAGACATCATGTCTGCATTCCAAGATTTAAGCCATAAAGCTCGTCTAGTAAGAATAGCTAAAGACATTGATTTAATATCAATTTTAATGACATCAAATATAGCATCGCAAATGAAATGTTTAGCATGTTGAAGTAAAAGAACAATGCTAGACAGTTCAAGGTTCTGATAACTGCTGTGCTAAGCTGTCCAACCAAAAAGATGAAGCAGCAGCAACATCAGCCATAGAAATAGCAGGTCTAAGAATATAGCCAGTATGTAAATATGCTCTTCTAAGATAAGATTCAATTTTCCTATCTAAAGGATAGGAAAAGTTAAAGGTAAAGGATACAGTTTCTTAAACCTAGAAGAAGGGGTAAAATAAGCACCAGGCTTAGACCATTCTTTAGTAATCATATTAGAAATAGCATCTGAAATAGGAAAAACTTCAGGAGTAACCTCAGAAGTTTTAAAAACAGAGTTCAAACGATTACTAGTTTTGTTATCAAGAGGACTAGACTCCTCAATACCCAAAGTAAACAATACTTCCTTTAATAAAGAACGAATATATTCAATCTTAAAAAGAAAAGTAGATTTGTCAATTTCAGTCTCTGATGCAGGATCCTCTGAGCCAGAGAGATCCACATCTGCAGAGGATAGTTCAGTATGCTGTCGGTCAATACAAATTTCATCAGATTTATGAGAAGTTTGGAAATACCTTTTACATTTATTTGAAGGCGGAATAGCAGTCATAGCCTTCTCTATGGCTGTGGCAATATAATTTTTCATATCTACAGGAATATCATGTACATTAGACTGTGAAGGAATAACAGTAGATGTATTTGTACTTATAGAAACATTATCAGCATGTAATAATTTGTCAGAACAAGTGCCACATATTTGAGCTGAAGAAGTAACATCAGCTAATTAACAACAAACACATTTGGGTTTGGTAGAATTGTGTTCAGGCAGCTTAGTTCCTACAGTAACACCAGAGGCAGGATCAGTTTCAGACATCTTGCAAAATGTAACAAAAAAGAAAAAATAACATTTAAACAAAATATCCAATTTCCTCAAAATAGCAGTTTCAGGAATGGGAAAAAATGCTTATTATAAAATTCTTATACAAAAGTAAAATCAAAAGCAAACATCACGGCACTCTATAAACAAATGAGAGCAGCGAGCAAAAGATGGAGAGACTTAATATAACAAATTTTAGCGCCAAGAATGACACAAACAAAGATGACGCAAATACAGAGGAAAAAACTTTTGCTGCCAAAGCTAACAAAATGAAATGATGCAACTTGCGTCAAAACAAAGTCGTGCCAAAAAAATTTGCGGCAACAAAGACACAAGAAATGACGCGGCTCGCGTCACGACAGAGGCAACTTCACGCCAATAATTTTCGAGCCAAAAATTACGCAATAAAAAGTAGCATTTAGCATCATCGCAAACCTACGGCTAGATTTAGAGTTTTGTCGGTAAAGACCCGCGTAGCTAACGCCGGCTTTTTTCTGGCCGCACCATAAAAATAACTCTGGTATTGAGAGTCCACATAAAGGCTGCGTTAGGCTCCAAAAAAGGAGCGTAGAGCATATTTAACGCAGCTTCAACTCTCGATACCAGAGTTGCTTACGCAAGCGGCCAGCCTCAAAAACGTGCTCGTGCACGATTCCCCCATAGGAAACAATGGGGCTGTTTGAGCTGAAAAAAAACCTAACACCTGCAAAAAAGCCGCGTTCAGCTCCTAACGCAGCCCCATTGTTTGCTATGCGTAAACACTTCCTACGTCTGCACCTAACACCCTAACATGTACCCCGAGTCTAAACACCCCTAACCTTACACTTATTAACCCCTAATCTGCCGCCCCCGCTATCGCTGACCCCTGCATATTATTTTTAACCCCTAATCTGCCGCTCCGTAAACCGCCGCTACTTACATTATCCTTATGTACCCCTAATCTGCTGCCCCTAACACCGCCGACCCCTATATTATATTTATTAACCCCTAATCTGCCGCCCACAACGTCGCCCCCACCTGCCTACACTTATTAACCCCTAATCTGCCGAGCGGACCGCACCGCTACTATAATAAAGTTATTAACCCCTAATCCGCCTCACTAACCCTATAATAAATAGTATTAACCCCTAATCTGCCCTCCCTAACATCGCCGACACCTAACTTCAATTATTAACCCCTAATCTGCCGACCGGAGCTCACCACTATTCTAATAAATGGATTAACCCCTAAAGCTAAGTCTAACCCTAACACTAACACCCCCCTAAATTAAATATAATTTTAATCTAACGAAATTAATTAACTCTTATTAAATAAATTATTCCTATTTAAAGCTAAATACTTACCTGTAAAATAAACCCTAATATAGCTACAATATAAATTATAATTACATTGTAGCTATTTTAGGATTAATATTTATTTTACAGGCAACTTTGTAATTATTTTAACCAGGTACAATAGCTATTAAATAGTTAAGAACTATTTAATAGTTACCTAGTTAAAATAATTACAAAATTACCTGTAAAATAAATCCTAACCTAAGTTACAATTAAACCTAACACTATACTATCATTAAATTAATTAAATAAAATACCTACAATTACCTACAATTAAACCTAACACTACACTATCAATACATTAATTAAATACAATATATACAAATAACTACAATGAAATAAACTAACTAAAGTACAAAAAAGAAAAAAGAACTAAGTTACAAAAAATAAAAAAATATTTACAAACATAAGAAAAATATTACAACAATTTTAAACTAATTACACCTACTCTAAGCCCCCTAATAAAATAACAAAGACCCCCAAAATAAAAAATGCCCTACCCTATTCTAAATTACTAAAGGTCAAAACTCTTTTACCTTACCAGCCCTGAACAGGGCCCTTTGCGGGGCATGCCCCAAGAAGTTCAGCTCTTTTGCCTGTAAAAAAAAACATACAATACCCCCCCAACATTACAACCCACCACCCACATACCCCTAATCTAACCCAAACCCACCTTAAATAAACCTAACACTAAGCCCCTGAAGATCATCCTACCTTGTCTTCACCTCACCAGGTATCACCGATCCGTCCTGGCTCCAAAATCTTCATCCAACCCAAGCGGGGGTTGGCGATCCATCATCCGGTGGCTGAAGAGGTCCAGAAGAGGCTCCAAAGTCTTCATCCTATCCAAGAAGAAGAGGCGATCCGGACCGGCAACCATCTGGATCCAAGCGGCATCTTCTATCTTCATCCGATGACGACCGGCTCCATCCTGAAGACCTCCGACGCGGACCCATCTTCTTCCGGCGACGTCCAACTGAAGAATGACGGTTCCTTTAAGGGACGTCATCCAAGATGGCGTCCCTCGAATTCCGATTGGCTGATAGGATTCTATCAGCCAATCGGAATTAAGGTAGGAATATTCTGATTGGCTGATGGAATCAGCCAATCAGAATCAAGTTCAATCCGATTGGCTGATCCAATCAGCCAATCAGATTGAGCTTGCATTCTATTGGCTGTTCCGATGTGGGGGGGCCTCGGTTTAGGGGTACATAGGTAGTTTATGGGTGTTAGTGTACTTTAGAGTACAGTAGTTAAGAGCTTTATGAACCGGCGTTAGCCCAAAAAGCTCTTAACTACTGACTTTTTTCATGGAAAAGTCGCGGCTGAAAAGTGAGTGTTAGACCCTTTTTTGAGTAACTCCAAATACCGGAGTTAGCCTAAAACCAGCGTTAGGAGCCTCTAACGCTGGTTTTCACGGCTAACGCCAAACTCCAAATCTAGGCCCTAGTTAGCCCACGAAAATTTTGAAAAACAGACTCCAAGTTACAACTAACTGAAACCCCAGGTAAGAAAAAAACACCTAAATTCTCCCATAAACACAATTTCCATGCTGAAACTGTTAGACTGCAAAGAGAAATATACACAGACCTGACTCATGGCAAATATATACAATATACATAAAAAACTTTATAATATAAAGTGCCAAACATAGCTGAAAGTGTCTTAAAAAATGATATATACTTACCAGAAGACACCCATCCACGTATAGCAGACAGCCAAACCAGTACTGAAACATATTAGCACTGCAGAATCTGTTGGCACTCTACAAATAACCGATAATAATAATATTAGCAGAGGTAATGGTAGTGGAGTATAATGTCGATCTGTAAATGGAGGCAGCAGATGAATCCCTGCGACCGATTTACAGAGATCCTTAGAATAGATTTCCCATAGGTGAAAACATGACATCATCAGGCAATACTCCCTTCACATCCCTCAGACAAACACTGTACTTTGAGAGGAATTGGGCTTCAAAATACTTAGAGGCGCCTTTCACAGAAGAAACCAAGCACGACTTGCTTCACCACCTCCAAAGGAGGCAAAGTTTGTAAAACCTGAGGTATGAGTGAGGTGGGAGGTGTATTTATAGGCGTTTGAGGTTTGGGAAACTTTGCCCCCTCCTGGTAGGAATGTATATGCCATACGTCACTAGCTCATGGACTCTTGCCACTTACATGAAAGAAATTACAATTTTCAGAATAGGTGGGGCTACAACAGGCAATCAGCTATTTCAAATGATAAAATGAAGGCTATGGAGCCATTTGTAAACACTGCAGCAGGTAAAATGGATCACGTAAGCCTAGAAGCTGTAGAATAGATCACCTTCATGGAACATCATCTACAACAGCGCAACTCTTGGCAGGACCTATAGCCACTCACTTCCGATAAATGCTAACTTATTCCCTTGTTTATAGAGCTGCATAATCTGTTTACGCTCTACAAATAAATAATAATAATTGGGAACAAACCAAAGGGGGGGGGAATCACAGTACACTGTCCCTTTAAAGTAAATGAAAATCCGTTTCCCTTCTGTCACTATATTTCTCTAGCACACAATCTCTATTACTTTCTTTGGACATCTGGTCTTAAAAAAAGGAGGGAACTTTTCCCCAGCAGCAGGTGAACAGGGCACTAGGGACTCCTTGTGCGACACACACTTGTCCCTGCCAGTTAAGGCCCAATTTCACGCTGCTAAATGAGGCTGACAAAAAATGCCATATGATTCTTCTTTGCATGAGGAAACATCAGCTCAGCCAAGCTGTTAAATTCCAGTACCAGTGGTATCCCTGAAAGAGTTAACTGTACTCACAATCTTGTTTAGTCTGTGATTATTGCCTTCCAGTGACATTCCGTGTATTTGTACCATGGAAATTGTCATTGTAGTTTGTAAGCTAATAATAAAGTTTTTTTGTTTTAGTTTACTGTCTGGATAGAAATTGGGAAACTGAGAAAAGCAAATACCAAGTTATTATAAAATATATCCAGGGAAAAAAATAATATTTTTACCCATTTTTGATTTTGCACCCACTCATATCTCGAATGTTGATTGACAATAATAAAAAATATATAAAATTGAAACAAAACACTCATTAATATTGATATGATAGAAGTTTTTTTTTGTAACCTTAAAGGGACATGAAACCCAAATGTTTTCTTTCATGATTTAGAAAGAGCATGCAATTTTAAACAACTTTCTAATTTACCTCTATAATCTAATTTGCTTAATTCTCTTGATATTCTTTGCTGAAAAGCATATCTAGATAGGATAAGAAGCTGCTGATTAGTGGCTGCACATAGATGCCTCGTATGATTGGCTCAAAATGTGCATTGCCATTTCTTCAACAAAGGATATCTAAAAAAATAAACAAATTATATAATAGAAGTTGGAATGTTGTTTAAAATTGTATTCTCTACCTGAATCGTGAAAGAAAAAAATTGTGTTTTGTGTCCCTTTAAAGGGATATGAAGCCCTAAAACGTTTTGCAATGTTCTTGTATTATCAATTTGCTTCGTTCTCATGATATTCTTTGTTGCAGGGATTCCTAGGTAGGTGTCTGTAGCACTAAATGGCAGGGAATTGTGCTACCGTCTAGTGCTCTTGCAAATGGATAACAGTCTCACAAAACTGCTGCCATATAGTGCCCCAGACACGTGCACGCTCCTGAGCGTTCGCCCCCCTGCTTTTCAACAAAAGATACCAAGAGAACAAAGAAAATTTGATAATAGATGTAAATTAGAAAGGTGTTTAAAATGATCTGCTCTATCTGAATTATGAAAGAAGAAAAATAATTGGATTTCATATCCCTTTTATGTACTAATCGAATAAAAATTTGACCAATCTACAGAATTGGGTTAAACTCACTGTGGGACAAAATATTATGGTAAATAAATGTTTGTTCTGTCCAATAGCTAAACAAATCACATTATATTCAGAACCTGAGACTTTTGCTAAACATAAATGGAAATGAATTATTTTTGACAATCGTACCAAGTTGCGTAAAAATGAATGTACACGTGTGTATTGCGTTTGGACACTAGAGGGGGCTGTATGCTTACTTTGTTAAAGATGATTTGCAAGGTTTGAAATTCACATTATTACACTGCAAATCAAAGGGTCTATTAAATTCCGTTAGTAGATCCTTGCAAAATGATTCACATTTTTTTTTTAATTGGCATTTGAGAATTAGTGGCTATTCCAATACATCCAAATACCCATTGTTGGCATTGGTGTTTTTCTTCATTCAGTCACCAGAAAATACTTTTTGCAGAGGTTTTTCGGATGACTTTTGGATTTTCTAATTATGCTTTGTATTCCCATTTTGGTCAGTGTCAGACATCAACTGTTTGGGTGGCGTTTTTTTTAGATGTTTGTGTTTTAGGGCTTGTGCCGTTTAGGTGGCTACACCAGCGCAGTTCTAGAACTTAAAGGGATATGAATCCCACATTTTTAAATGCAGCCACCAATCAGCAAATGCTACCCAGGGTGCTGAAGCAAAAAAAAAAAAAAAATGGGCCAGCTCCTAAGCTTACATTCCTGCTTTTTCAAATATAGGAGGGACTAACAAAGGTGGTAAAGACACAGAGCACATAATATATGGAGCCTTTTGCAGCTCATCGGGGGTGCTACACATTTATAATAATAGAGAAATAGATTTCCGTTATCTCATAAAATTCTGTTAATATGATTTATTATAATAGCTCTAATGGTTAATTTCTGCATGACATAACATACCAAAGTGGTGGCTCTGCACAAAATAGCAAATCAGTGGGGGCTCTGCATAATGAATCAAACAATGGTTACAATATATAAAACACCTCTTTCTTTTTCACCGTTATACCTAGACTGATGCTAGCATGTCTAATATGAAAACCTATCAAGCTGCAAGTGGAAATGTTCTTAAGCAGAGAACCTGTCCACCAGCAATCACCACTTGGCAAACTTAAAGACTGCAGAAGAGCTCTGTTTTTCAATCCTGCCCCCTGGTTTTGGCCAACCAATCACATAAGAGCAGGGCCTGTCGATCACCCCAAATAAGAGAGCTTTAGGTATTTTGTGCTAAGATAAGGAGCAGAGACTGCATCTGAAATTGCAAGTTCATAGCACCCCCATAGAACTGCCACTATGCTTAAGGATAGGCTTTGGTGAATGTTTTGGTAAAGGCTTGGTTTAAGTCCAAGGGGACGTTGCACCTCAACTGCACTTCTTCATTCATTTTTTATCCCTTGCAATATTGTTACTATGACAACATCTTAGCTATATTCAAATTTGTATTACCCTACCGTATTTTATGGAACAGAAGCAACTTTTCTGAACACTCTATTATACTAGAAAATACCAGACTTTATTATTAGTTGAGTGATGTAGATAAAATAATGGCATCTAAACGTCATAGTGGTTGCATAAGTTTTCTGTAGACCCTGAACTCAATGACGCCAAGAAACAAATTAGTGTTTTCCATTAACTAAAGCACTTGGCAGTCACAAATATGGATGCTGCAACTTATTTTTGTACATGAACCAAATTTGGTTTGTAGTAAAAGCATTGCACAGCTGCTATGCTTAGCATAACGTTGTAAGCAGCTAAATGATGAGTATTACAGTGCTCCGGATATTAGATTTTTTTAATTAATTGAATTTCTTAATTTTAACCATTTTTCCCTCAGGACGTCTTATAACTTATTACATGGAATGTAATTCTTTTATGAGAGCATGGGACTTAAACGCAAACAGTAAACATATTAAATAATATAATGTATTGAAAGCAGTTTAATGTATGTATTGGAAGTGCCCCATAAGGGTGTTTCAAGTCTCATCTCTGTATCTTTCTGCCTCTTAACTCCTGAAGTATTTGTGCCCAAGGGGAGTAAATGAGAATGCTTTCTCGTTTGCAAGCGGCTGGTCTTAAAATTGCTTAAATAAAGTTATTTCCAACAGTTGTTCATGAGTTCATCCCATAGAAAGGCTTTACCCCAGCTGTTACATTATCCTGTTTTTAAAACTGTTAACTCATTGGCAGCTGGCTAGTGTATACAGGTTTTACAGTGTAGCAGAATGGTTGTTTCACCCAAAAAAAACCAGACATAATTCTGTTAGGTGTCTGACTTTGTGCCCTCCCACTGTGGTCCTGATTGGTTAATCTGATAACAAATCAAGATTGTTTAAAAATTCTAATCAATTGGAGGGAATTTAAGATGAGGCCCAAAGTGTGTTGGGCCATTTGGTTGCTGGAGGGAAGAGGCTAAAAACAGGACACTGGTATATTCATGTGAGGGATTTGGAATTGTATATATGTAAAGGGGTTGCTGGCTATCGGGAGTGTCCTTTTGGTGTTAATTTGTAAGCATTTGGGGGTATTGGCAATGTTGTAAGGAGTTCTGTCACTTGGTGTTGGTGGACATTATGTTTTTATGGATAATATTGAGGTGCTTTTGGGTGTTGGGTGATGATGAGCATTTGTGGAAGGGGGTGCTCACAATTAGAGATAGTTGTGGTGGCAGGGAGGAGCTAGAGTAGGTTGTTGCCACTGGGGATGGTGTCAAAGCTCCCAATCATCCCTCATACTGTGCATAAGTCACAATCTGGGAGTTCTTCTTCTCAATCCCACTTGCAGCTTTCCAAAGAAAAGTCCCATGTTATAAATTAAACCAGGGACTTCCCCACTCTGCCCTCTGACAACCTCAATTTTGCCCATGCTGAACCCACACTAGCATATGCTCAGCCCACCAAATATTGCACTCTGCCAATCAAACACTCATGTCCCCACCCCTGTCACTATGGCTCCACCCCAAAACACTCACAACTCTCCCTAGGACTCCTTGTCCTGTGAAGGCATTCAGCAAATATGAAATATAGAAATATGGTATAGTTTTTGGAAAACCAAGTGGAACACGGTTGATACCCATGGGTGAAAATTACATTTAGATTTTATTGGGTGCTGTGGGGATTTAAGAACCCCCTAATGTTCTTTAAAATACTGGTACCTAAATAGTGTGGCAGATCATATATTTTTCTTTACTTCCTGAATTGTAGGTAGTTGTAAGATCTTTAGACCAAGCCAGGATTGCCATTAAGGTGACCCTGATGGTTTGGTACCGCATACGCATAGGTATTTTCCATAAGTTTTATGTTGCAGCATCTACAAATGAGCATTTTTCATAATTTGGGTGACAGACACTTTTTTCATAGGCCCCTTCCCCAAGGAGAATACTCTACTAATACATTCTAAGCAACCGTGTGCTTTTAGGGGAGACCTGTAGGGTGAACCTAGTGAGGATTAAATTGCATTCAACATTCATAAGGAAGTTAAAGGGACAGTAAAGTCAAAGTTAAACTTTTATGATTCAGATCGAACATGTAATTAAAAAAAAACTTTTCCAATTTCCTTCTATTATCAAATTTGCTTTATTCTCTTTGTATCTGTCAGGGTGCCAGGAATCAGACTGAGACGAGTAAAAAATAATCACATCTTTATTAATAACAAAAATAATAAAAAGTCCACAAGTCAAATAACAAGCCAGGGGTAAAAACCGGAGTGGTAGTCAGATGAGCCGAGTCAGGAACCAAAGCGAGTAGTCAGACGGGCCGGAATCAGGAACTAGGAGAACAGCAAAGTCAGGAACAAGCCAGGGATCAGAAACCAGAAGAGACGTCAGACAGCCAGGTAATACACAGGAACTGGAACACAGGAACTCACAAACAGGTCTGAGACAACGCAAGGGCAAAGCATACTGAACAGAGGCCCTTTAAATAATAAGTACTGACATCACAATTCTGAGACTGCAACCTGTGTCACATGGATGATGTACAACAGTCTGGCCATAAGAGGGCGTCCAGGAAATAAGCAGCATCACACACTCTGTACCAGATTCAGCAAGAAAAGTGAGCAAAATAGCTGCCAGCAGCACATGGCAAACAAAGCAGGGAAAAAACCCTGACAGTACCCTCCCCTCAATGACCCCTCCCCCACGGGAGGACAAAAGGCTTATTGGGGAAACGGGCATGGAAGGCACGGAGAAGGGCAGGAGCATGAACATCAGAGGAGGGAACCCATGAACGCTCCTCAGGATCGTAGCCCCTCCAGTGAAACAAATACTGTACACGGCCCCTGGGCATACGAGAGTCAATAATGCTGCTGACCAGTGTTCCCTCTAAGGCCAGTTTTGTGTGCGGCCCAGCAGTGAAACAGTTAATTAGGTAACCACACCCTGCAATTAGCAAACACTGCACAATGCAGATGGCAAGGTATAGTTCTCTTGTTAACTGTTTCACTGCTGGACTGCACACAAAACTGGCCTTAGAGGGAACACTTCTGCTGACCTCATATTCTTCATGGTTGTCAACAGAGATAGGACGGGGATGAGGCAACACAGTGGTAAACCGATTACAAACCAATGGTTTCAAGAGGGAGACATGAAAAACATTGGAGATGCGCATTGCAGGAGGAAGGCCAAGAGCGTAGGCCACAGGATTGACCCGTCGGAGTATACGAAAAGGACCAACATAACGGGGAGCCAGTTTATTGGAAAGCACACGAAGGTTCAAGTTGTGGGAGGACAGCCAAACCCTCTCACCAACCTGGTGACGCCTACGATCAGCCTGGAACTTTTGGTGCAGTATAGAATGATGAAGGAAATCCTAAATCTGCACCCATGTGGAACGGAGTTGCCAGAGATGCTCCTCCAAAGCCAGAATACCCTGAGACATGAATGAATCGAAACCCATAATTCGCCATGAATGGGGATAACTGGGAGGAAGCATTAATAGCATTATTACGAGTGAACTCTGCCCAAGGTAACAGTTCAGACCAATTATTGTGGTGATCTGAAACATAGCAATGGAGGAACTGTTCCAGAGCTTGATTAGACCGTTTCGCAGCCCCATTGGATTGAGGGTGATATGCCGAGGAGAAGGAAACCTGGATCCCCATTTAAGCACAAAAGGAACGTCAAAATCTGGAGACAAACTGGCTACCCCAGTCCGAGGCTATCTCCTTGGGTAATCCATGTAAACGGAAGACCTCCCAGGCAAAAATTGAAGCAAGCTCCTGAGCAGTAGGCAACTTCTTCAAGGGAATGCAATGTGACATTTTAGAAAAACGGTCAACCACCATTAGGATAACAGTATTGCCATTGGAAATAGGGAGCTCGACAATGAAGTCAATGGAAAGATGTGTCCAAGGACGCTCACCATTAGCAATAGGTTGAAGAAGACCCACAGGTAGATGTTGAGGAGTCTTATTCTGTGCACAGACTGAGCAGGAGGCAACATACGTAGCAACATAAGAACAAAGACCTGGCCATCAGAATTGTCGAGTGACAGACCAAATCAATTGGTTCTTGCCTGGGTGATCTGCAGCTTTAGGATAGTGGTAAGTGTGCAATAGTTTAGTTTGAAGATTCTCAGGTACAAATCATTTACCACTAGGTTTCTCAGGAGGTGCATTGGTTTGTGCAGCCAGGATCTCCTCCCCTAAGGGAGAAGTCAAATTAGTACATATGGTGGCCAAAATATGGTCAGGAGGTATAACTGGAAAAGGTACAGACTCCTCCTTGGACAGATGCGAAAATTGACAAGAGAAGGCATCATCTCTAACATTCTTACTACCAGGCAGGTAGGAAACCACATAATTAAACCGAGACAAAAATAGCGCCCATCTGGCCTGTCGGGGCGACAAACGTTTTGCTTCTGATAGATAAGTCAAATTCTTGTGGTCAATAAGAATGAGCACTGGTACGCTAGTACCCTTGAGAAGGTGCCTCCATTCCTTGAGTGCCAAAATTATGGCCAGTAATTCCCTGTCGCCAATTTCATAATTGCACTCCCCTGGAGACAATTTCTAAGAGATAAAACTGCATGGATGCAAGGAACCGTCAGTCGTAGGACGTTGAGACAAGAGGGCACCTACTACAGTCTCAGATGCATCAACCTCAAGAACGAAAGGCAGGACAGGGTTAGGATGAGCCAGAACTGGAGCGGCAGCAAAGGTAGTCTTAAGACTCTCAAAAGCCTTATTGGCAGTAGGTGACCAATGGAGTGGATCATTCTCCTTACGGGTCATGTCACTGATAGGTTTGACTAAGGAAGAAAAGTTTTTAATAAACTTCCTATAGTAATTGGCAAAGCCCAAAAAACGTTGAATAGACCGAAGACCAACTGGTTGAGGCCACTGCAGGAATGCAGACAACTTTTCAGGATCCATGGAGAACCCGGCAATGGAGATTACATAACCTAGGAAGGCTACTTGAGTCTGATGGAACTCACATTTCTCAAGTTTACAAAACAGGCCATTCTCACGTAGTCTCTGAACTACCCGTGTAACATCAAAACGATGAGCCTCAAGAGTGGGTGAGTGTATGAGGACATCATCTAAGTACACCACAACACACTGTTGCAACATATCTCATAGGACATCATTAATAAATTCCTGGAAAACAGCTGGAGCATTACATAGGCCAAAGGACATTACAAGATACAAGTTTAGAAAAGACCGTAGCTCCCTTGAGGCGGTCAAAGAGTTCCGTAATGAGCGGAATAGGGTAAGCATTCTTAATGGTAAGACGATTAAGACCCCTATAATTGATGAATGGTCTTAACTCACCACCCTTTTTCTTCACGAAGAAGAAGCCAGCCCCTGCAGGAGAGCAGGATTTGTGGATGATCCCCCGTGACAGAGCATCGTCAACATACTCCTCCATAGCACAATTCTCTGCAACCGAGAGAGGGTAAACCCATCCCGAGGAGCAATAGCTCCGGGTTGCAGGCTATGGCACAATCGTAAGACTGGTGAGGAGGCAACGTACCGGCACGCACCTTGTCAAAAACGTCTTGGAACTCTCGGTACTCATCAGGCAATTGAGATACCGAAGAAGTGCACAGGACTTTAACTTGTTTCCAAAGACAAGTGGAAATACATTACGGAGATCATGACAATATTTCGGACCTACACCAGTCGAGACTG
Organism: Bombina bombina; assembly: GCF_027579735.1. Taxonomy (NCBI): domain Eukaryota; kingdom Metazoa; phylum Chordata; class Amphibia; order Anura; family Bombinatoridae; genus Bombina; species Bombina bombina. Next base: position 64,738,384 of record NC_069509.1, read on the forward strand.
GGATTGTGCTTTTGGAGCCAAGGATAACCGGAAAATACAGAGAGTTAATCACCTGGAACTGGAGGGTTTCAAAATGGAGAGCCCCAACAGTCATGGATAACACAGGTTTTGTGAGTAACAAATGCAGGCTGAAGGGGCCTGTCATCAATGGCCTCAATAGCAAGCGGAAGGGACCGAGGCAATACAGGAATGGAGTACTGTGATAGAAAAGCACTGTCAATGAAATAGCCCACAGCACCGGAGTCAACAAGAGACTGGGTGACTATAGAGGAGTCCACCCAGGAAAGGACAACCGTGACTAAAGGTTTCTCCTTTAGTGGTTCCGGGGATAAGGATAAACCACCCAAGGTCTGCCCCTGACAGGATCCTAGGTGCGAGCGTTTAACCAGCCGTGTAGGACAAGACCCTGTAATCCGCAATAGAGACAGAGCCCTGCCCTCCTCCTAAAGGCCCTCTCTGCCATGGAGAGACGTGTGAATCCCAACTGCATCGGCACAGCAGTACCTGGTGACTCGGGACCAGGAGACATGGGAGGAGAGGGAGGCATGGTTGGGAACAATAACGTAGGAGACAACGGAACAGGAGGCTTCCTTAAGAGCTCCTTGAAAGAGGGCCTCTCTCTGAGTCTGATGTCAATTAGGATTAAAAAAGACACCAAAGCCTCAAGATCCTCTGGTAAATTTCTGGCAGCAACTTTGTCTTTAATCGCATCAGAGAGCCCATGAAAGAAGGCAGGAACAAGGGCTTCATTGTTCCAACCAACCTCTGCAGCAAACATACGGAAATGTAATGGCATACTGAGCAACAGATCTCATACCTAGCTGAATGGACATGAGTTGTTTGGCAGCAGAGGAGGAGCGAGCCAGCAACATCAAATACCCTTCGAAAGGAGGCCACAAATTCAGGGTAATTAGAAATCACAGGTTTATTAGTCTCCCACAAGGGATTAGCCCAGGCTATGGCCGTGTCACAGAGTAAAGAGATGAGAAATCCCACCTTAGCTCTGTCATAGGGAAACGCCTGAGGTAACATCCCACCTGGTTCAAAAACCCTCTGCACTGATTAGGATCGCCTCCATAACACTGAGGTAGAGGTGCAGAACCGGACATGCTCCTGGTAGGACTAGGTGCAGCAGCAGAAACAGGAGCAGCCATAACTTGTGGGACACTCTGGTCCAAATGTGCAGTGCGAGTCAGCAGGGTTTGCAGGGCTAGTGCAAATTGATCCAAGCGGTGATCCTGTTCATCTATCCTGGAAATGATGGTAGGTAAAGGTGGATTATTAGCACCATCAGGATTCATGGCCCTTGCGTAATGTCAGGGTGCCAGGAATAAGACTGAGACGAGAAGTGCAAAAATAATCACACCTTTATTAATAACAAAAATAATAAAAAAGTCCACAAGTCAAATAACAAGCCAGGAGTCAAAACCGGAGCTAGTAGTCAGACAAGCCGAGTCAAGAACCAAAGAGAGTAGTCAGGCGGGCTGGAATCAGGAACTAGGAGAACAGCAAAGTCAGGAACAAGCCAGGGATCAGGAACCAGAAGAGACGTCAGACAGCCAGGTAATACACAGGAACTGGAACACAGGAACTCACAAACAGGTCTGAGACAACGCAAGGGCAAAGCATACTGAACAGAGGCCCTTTAAATAATAAGTGATGACATCACAATTCTGAGACTGCAACCTGTCTCACACGGATGATGTACAACAGTCTGGCTATAAGAGGCCGTGCAGGAAATGAGCAGCATCACACGCTTTGCACCAGATTCAGCAAGAAAAGGTGAGCAAAATGGCTGCCAGCAGCACATAGCAAACAAAGCATGGAAAAAACCCTGACAGTATCTTTGTAGAAGGGGCAGCAATTCACTACTGGGAGCTATCTGGGCAGATTGGGTGAGCCAGTGATGAGGCATATATGTGCAGCCACGATCAGCTGCTAGCTCCCAGTAGTGCATTGCGGCTCCTGAGCCTGCCTACATATGTTCTTTAATCAAAGGATACCAAGAGAACAAGGGCAATTAAATAGTAACTGATTGCAGATAGGAGTTTCATTGAAGGATGATCACTATTCGCATAGCCAGGGTTGCCAATATGCCACGACCCTACTGCAAATAGTTGTGGTGAGCATAGGATCTAGTGCATAGTCTCCAAAATGGAAAGTGTCTGCATCATTTACCATGTAACATTATTTGCTAAAAACCATCATCTACTAGTACAAATTTAAAATCTGCATACAGAATAATACTATTACTATAATTCCATTTATATTTTATTATAACTGGCATTAATATATAATCTAATAGTAAAGCTGAAGTTGGATCACTTCAATAAATATGTGTTAATTGATTTGGCAAATGATTACGTTGCAAATATGGTATAATATCAGTATAGGAATGAAATTATTGATCCATCTATGTTTTGGAAAGTTTACTTTTTTTTCAGTGTGACTTAATTGTAGGGAAAGGAAACCAAAACTGGGAAATTCATTGAGCAATCAGAGTTACAAAAGAAGCAGGAATAGATCTGAATAATGTTTTTTCAAAGACCAAATAAAGTTTTCCACCTCAGCCTTCATATTCTAAATAACCCCAAAACATTAAAATGTATATAAATCATAAAGGTAAATACAATCATGTCAACTTCAATATGATGGCCAGTAAAGGGTCCAACCTAAAGTTTCTTGAATGTTTACCAAACGGTATTTGGGAGACAGACATATCGATTAAAAATGCAATATGTGGAATTTAATGCTGGATTTAAATTTATAGAAAAACGTAGCTAACTCATTCCACCAATAGCACTAGACATTGACTTGAAAGAACCAGTAGCCATGACGTGCAACAGTCAGAAGTTTTAGGAAAGTTATAGGCTTTAAATTATTACATATTTCATTATATAGGGGCACTAAAGATTTCCAGGAAAGCCAAAATATTGTATAATCTCCCAGTCTGTAAGATCTTCCAGTCTCTATCTCAGTACCCTTCTGTGCCTTCAACATTTAGTAAGATCCCATTGCTGAATTTTATGATGCGGCCTCCTGCATTATGGCAACGAAATATTAGCAATGAAATAGAGACCAAAACTTCTATTTTGATGCACCGATTCAATAGACGAGTTACACTGTAATTGTGCTTTTAAAGGGACATTAAAGCGACAGTCAAGTCCAAAAAAACCTTTCATGTTTCAAATAGTGCATGTCATTTTAAACAACTTTCCAATTTACTTTTATCACCAATTTTGCTTTGTTCTCTTGGTATTCTTAGTTGAAACTTAAATATTCCAGTCTCTATCTCAGTACCCTTCTGTGCCTTCAACATTTAGTAAGATCCCATTGCTGAATTTTATGATGCGGCCTCCTGCATTATGGCAACGAAATATTAGCAATGAAATAGAGACCAAAACTTCTATTTTGATGCACCGATTCAATAGACGAGTTACACTGTAATTGTGCTTTTAAAGGGACATTAAAGCGACAGTCAAGTCCAAAAAAACCTTTCATGTTTCAAATAGTGCATGTCATTTTAAACAACTTTCCAATTTACTTTTATCACCAATTTTGCTTTGTTCTCTTGGTATTCTTAGTTGAAACTTAAAGGGACAGTCAACACCAGATTTTTTGTTGTTTAAAAAGATAGATAATCCCTTTATTACCCATTCCCCAGTTTTGCAAAACCAACACTGTTATATTAATACACTTTTTACTGCTGTGACTATCTTGTATTTAAGCATCTTCTGACCTCCCCTAATCACATGACTTTTAGTTATTATCTATTGACTTGCAGTTTAGCCAATTAGTGCAGTGTCTGCCACAACTCACGGGCGTGATCACAATGTTATCTATAGGGTTTACCTGAACTAGCTCTCCCCTGCTGTGAAAAGTAAATACAAAAGCATGTGATTAGAGGCGGCCTTCAAGGGCTTAGAAATTATCATATGTGCCTTCCTAGGTTTGCTCTCAACTAGAATACCAAGAGAACAAAGCAAAATTGTTGATAAAAGTAAATTGGAAAGTTGTTTAAAATTACATGCCCTATTTGAAAAATAAAAGGTTTTTTTGGACTTGACTGTCCCTTTAAACCAAGGAAGGCTCATATGATAATTTCCAAGCCCTTGAAGGCCGCCTCTTGTCTCATGCTTTTTTATCTGCTTTTCACAACAGGGGAGAGCCAGTTCATGTCAACCATATAGATAACATTGTGACCACGCCCGTGGCTTGTGGCAGACACTGCACTAATTGGCTAAAATGAATGTCAATAGATAATAAATAAAATGTCATGTGATCAGGGGGCTGTCAGAAGATGCTTAGATACAAGGTAATCACAGAGGTAAAAAGAATGGGTAATAAATTAATTATCTATCTTTTTAAACAACAAACATTCTGGTGTTGACTGTCCCTTTAAAGTGAAAATTATACTTACATGATTCAGATAGAGCCTGCATTTTTACGAATTTCCAATTTTCTTCCATTGTCAGATTGTCAAAGTGCACACAATCTTTGTATATGCACACATTTTGAGTCACCAGCTACTACTGAGCATGTGCAAGAATTCACAGTGTACTGTATATGTATGTGAGTCTGTGATTGACTGATTGCTGTCACATGAACATGGCATATTTGTGTACATTTTTTAAATTTGTCAAAAAATAAATAAATCTGCTACTTAGATACAGGTAATCATAAAGGTAAAAACCATATTCATATAACAGTGTTGGTAGTTATGCAAAACTGGGGAATGAGTAATAAAGGAATTAACACTTTTTAAACAATAACACTTTTCAAGTGCTGTCCCTTTAAATGTAAATAACTTTTATTGAACCCCATCTTGAAGCAAATGTTTAATAAGAATGATTCAACAATTTTGCCTGTGATGTTTATTTTACTCAAAGCAAAGCAGAATTTTGCACAGCTGTGGGCAGTTCCCCTCTTTATCTTGCCATTGTCTAAATGAAGCTAGTGCTAAGGCAGAACTCTGTATTATTAATTGTTATTCTGATAAGCTTAAGAAATTGTACATTGACATGTTGCTGATATCTAATCACTGGTCTGATAGCAGAAGAACCCTTACTGACATTCTCTTTAATTTCCTTTTGTTTTATCTGTGTTTAGCTTGCGTCTCAACAGGAACTGTAATTCTTACTTATCTCCGAGGGGCATTTTCATATTAATATAAAGGAGACAAATTTAGTAATAAGAATTATTTTACTAAAACTGAATAATTACATCTTCATGTAGAAATTGTCAAAACCACAGATTTTGCAGAACTCTGTTACTCAAATGGCACAATCAGTTGCTGGATGTTTATATATATTAAACTCGAAAATCGTGTCGCTATAAGCAGTATCACTGGACCTCACTAACATTAACGTGCAACTTGATATTACAAGTCCATGGTAAATCCCATTTATCAGAGATGGGTTTGTGCGGCTTATATAGCTCATGGGCAAATGATACTTTCAATAGAGATCATGACTGTGCAAAATAGCGCTGGTATTACAAGTTGAAAGTATAGTTTGCACTCGAGCAAAATCTGAAACTGAGGCTAGAATATTTAGCGCGACTTGAGACCTGAAGTAAAGTGTAAAGGTTAAATAAAAACATTTTAAAAGGGTAAAAAAGGATATTGTATATAGCGGAGTGTTTGACTGGAAAAGGCTCCAATGTATATATATATATATATATATATATATATATAAAAATAAGTGTGTGTGTATATATATATATATATATATATATATATATATATAAAAGTATGTGTGTGTGTATATATATATATATATATATAAATAAGTATGTGTGTTTGTATATATATATATATATATATATATATATATATATACGTATGTGCAGTGGGGCAAAAAAGTATTTAGTCAGCCACCAATTGTGCAAGTTCTCCCACTTAAGAAGATGAGAGAGGCCTGCAATTTTCATCATAGGTATACCTCAACTATGAGAGACTTACGGCTAGATTTGGAGTTTGGCGGTAAAAGGGCTGTTAACGCTCCGCGGGTTTTTTTCTGGCCGCACCATAAATTTAACTCTGGTATCGAGAGTTCAAACAAATGCTGCGTTAGGCTCCAAAAAAGGAGCGTAGAGCATATTTAGCGCAAATGCAACTCTCGATACCAGAGTTGCTTACGGACGCGGCCGGCCTCAAAAACGTGCTCGTGCACGATTCTCCCATAGGAAACAATGGGGCTGTTTGAGCTGAAAAAAAACCTAACACCTGCAAAAAAGCAGCGTTCAGCTCCTAACGCAGCCCCATTGTTTCCTATGGGGAAACACTTCCTACGTCTGCACCTAACACTCTAACATGTACCCCGAGTCTAAACACCCCTAGCCTTACACTTATTAACCCCTAATCTGCCGCCCCCGCTATCGCTGACCCCTGCATTACACTTTTAACCCCTAATCTGCCGCTCCGTAAACCGCCGCCACCTACGTTATCCCTATGTACCCCTAATCTGCTGCCCTAACATCGCCGACCCCTATGTTATATTTATTAACCCCTAATCTGCCCCCCACAACGTCGCCGACACCTACCTACACTTATTAACCCCTAATCTGCCGAGCGGACCTGAGCGCTACTATAATAAAGTTATTAACCCCTAATCCGCCTCACTAACCCTATCATAAATAGTATTAACCCCTAATCTGCCCTCCCTAACATCGCCGACACCTAACTTCAATTATTAACCCCTAATCTGCCGACCGGAGCTCACCGCTATTCTAATAAATGTATTAACCCCTAAAGCTAAGTCTAACCCTAACACTAACACCCCCCTAAGTTAAATATAATTTTTATCTAACGAAATAAATTAACTCTTATTAAATAAATGATTCCTATTTAAAGCTAAATACTTACCTGTAAAATAAATCCTAATATAGCTACAATATAAATTACATTTATATTATAGCTATTTTAGGATTAATATTTATTTTACAGGTAACTTTGTATTTATTTTAACCAGGTACAATAGCTATTAAATAGTTAAGAACTATTTAATAGTTACCTAGTTAAAATAATTACAAATTTACCTGTAAAATAAATCCTAACCTAAGATATAATTAAACCTAACACTACCCTATCAATAAAATAATTAAATAAACTACCTACAATTACCTACAATTAACCTAACACTACACTATCAATAAATTAATTAAACACAATTGCTACAAATAAATACAATTAAATAAACTATCTAAAGTACAAAAAATAAAAAAGAACTAAGTTACAGAAAATAAAAAAATATTTACAAACATAAGAAAAATATTACAACAATTTTAAACTAATTACACCTACTCTAAGCCCCCTAATAAAATAACAAAGACCCCCAAAATAAAAAATTCCCTACCCTATTCTAAAATACAAAAATTACAAGCTCTTTTACCTTACCAGCCCTGAACAGGGCCCTTTGCGGGGCATGCCCCAAGAATTTCAGCTCTTTTGCCTGTAAAAAAAAACATACAATACCCCCCCCCCAACATTACAACCCACCACCCACATACCCCTAATCTAACCCAAACCCCCTTAAATAAACCTAACACTAATCCCCTGAAGATCTTCCTACCTTGTCTTCACCATCCAGGTATCACCGATCCGTCCTGGCTCCAAGATCTTCATCCAACCCAAGCGGGGGTTGGCGATCCATAATCCGGTGCTCCAAAGTCTTCCTCCTATCCGGCAAGAAGAGGACATCCGGACCGGCAAACATCTTCTCCAAGCGGCATCTTCTATGTTCTTCCATCCGATGACGACCGGCTCCATCTTGAAGACCTCCAGCGCGGATCCATCCTCTTCTTCCGACGACTAGACGACGAATGACGGTTCCTTTAAGGGACGTCATCCAAGATGGCGTCCCTCGAATTCCGATTGGCTGATAGGATTCTATCAGCCAATCGGAATTAAGGTAGGAATATTCTGATTGGCTGATGGAATCAGCCAATCAGAATCAAGTTCAATCCGATTGGCTGATCCAATCAGCCAATCAGATTGAGCTCGCATTCTATTGGCTGATCGGAACAGCCAATAGAATGCGAGCTCAATCTGATTGGCTGATTGGATCAGCCAATCGGATTGAACTTGATTCTGATTGGCTGATTCCATCAGCCAATCAGAAAATTCCTACCTTAATTCCGATTGGCTGATAGAATCCTATCAGCCAATCGGAATTCGAGGGACGCCATCTTGGATGACGTCCCTTAAAGGAACCGTCATTCGTCGTCTAGTCGTCGGAAGAAGAGGATGGATCCGCGCTGGAGGTCTTCAAGATGGAGCCGGTCGTCATCGGATGGAAGAACATAGAAGATGCCGCTTGGAGAAGATGTTTGCCGGTCCGGATGTCCTCTTCTTGCCGGATAGGAGGAAGACTTTGGAGCACCGGATTATGGATCGCCAACCCCCGCTTGGGTTGGATGAAGATCTTGGAGCCAGGACGGATCGGTGATACCTGGATGGTGAAGACAAGGTAGGAAGATCTTCAGGGGATTAGTGTTAGGTTTATTTAAGGGGGTTTGGGTTAGATTAGGGGTATGTGGGTGGTGGGTTGTAATGTTGGGGGGGGGGTATTGTATGTTTTTTTTTACAGGCAAAAGAGCTGAAATTCTTGGGGCATGCCCCGCAAAGGGCCCTGTTCAGGGCTGGTAAGGTAAAAGAGCTTGTAATTTTTGTATTTTAGAATAGGGTAGGGAATTTTTTATTTTGGGGGTCTTTGTTATTTTATTAGGGGGCTTAGAGTAGGTGTAATTAGTTTAAAATTGTTGTAATATTTTTCTTATGTTTGTAAATATTTTTTTATTTTCTGTAACTTAGTTCTTTTTTTATTTTTTGTACTTTAGATAGTTTATTTAATTGTATTTATTTGTAGCAATTGTGTTTAATTAATTTATTGATAGTGTAGTGTTAGGTTAATTGTAGGTAATTGTAGGTAGTTTATTTAATTATTTTATTGATAGGGTAGTGTTAGGTTTAATTATATCTTAGGTTAGGATTTATTTTACAGGTAAATTTGTAATTATTTTAACTAGGTAACTATTAAATAGTTCTTAACTATTTAATAGCTATTGTACCTGGTTAAAATAAATACAAAGTTACCTGTAAAATAAATATTAATCCTAAAATAGCTATAATATAAATGTAATTTATATTGTAGCTATATTAGGATTTATTTTACAGGTAAGTATTTAGCTTTAAATAGGAATCATTTATTTAATAAGAGTTAATTTATTTCGTTAGATAAAAATTATATTTAACTTAGGGGGGTGTTAGTGTTAGGGTTAGACTTAGCTTTAGGGGTTAATACATTTATTAGAATAGCGGTGAGCTCCGGTCGGCAGATTAGGGGTTAATAATTGAAGGTAGGTGTCGGCGATGTTAGGGAGGGCAGATTAGGGGTTAATACTATTTATGATAGGGTTAGTGAGGCGGATTAGGGGTTAATAACTTTATTATAGTAGCGCTCAGGTCCGCTCAGCAGATTAGGGGTTAATAAGTGTAGGTAGGTGTCGGCGACGTTGTGGGGGGCAGATTAGGGGTTAATAAATATAATATAGGGGTCGGCGATGTTAGGGGCAGCAGATTAGGGGTACATAGGGATAACGTAGGTGGCGGCGATTTGCGGTCGGAAGATTAGGGGTTAATTATTTTAAGTAGCTTGCGGCGACGTTGTGGGGGGCAAGTTAGGGGTTAATAAATATAATATAGGGGTCGGCGGGGTTAGGGGCAGCAGATTAGGGGTACATAAGTATAACGTAGGTGGCGGTCGGCAGATTAGGGGTTAAAAATTTTAATCGAGTGGCGGCGATGTGGGGGGACCTCGGTTTAGGGGTACATAGGTAGTTTATGGGTGTTAGTGTACTTTAGGGTACAGTAGTTAAGAGCTTTATAAACCGGCGTTAGCCAGAAAGCTCTTAACTCCTGCTTTTTTCAGGCGGCTGGAATCTTGTCGCGGCTGTAAAGTGAGCGTTAGACCCTTTAATCACTGACTCCAAATACCAGCGGGCGGCCAAAACCAGCGTTAGGAGCCTCTAACGCTGGTTTTGACGGCTACCGCCGAACTCTAAATCTAGGCCAAAATGTGGAAACAAATCCAGACAATCACATTGTCTGATTTGGAAAGAATTTATTTGCAAATTATGGTGGAAAATAAGTATTTGGTCAATATCAAAAGTTCATCTCAATCTTTGTTATATATCCTTTTTTGGCAATGACAGAGGTCAAACGTTTTCTGTAAGTCTTCACAAGGTTGTCACACACTGTTGCTGGTATGTTGGCCCATTCCTGCATGCAGATCTCCTCTAGAGCAGTGATATTTTGGGGCTGTCGCTAGGCAACACAGACTTTCAACTCCCTCCAAAGGTTTTCTATGGGGTTGAGATCTGGAGACTGGCTAGGCCACTCCAGGACCTTGAAATGCTTCTTACGAAGCCACTCCTTCGTTGCCCGGGCGGTGTGTTTGGGATCATTGTCATGTTGAAAGACCCAACCACGTTTCATCTTCAATGCCCTTGCTGATGGAAGGAGGTTTGCACTCAAAATCTCACGATACATGGCCCCATTCATTCTTTCATGTACATGGATCAGTCATCCTGTTCCCTTTGCAGAGAAACAGCCCCAAAGCATGATGTTGCCACCCCCATGCATCACAGTAGGTATGGTGTTCTTTGGTTGCAACTCAGCATTCTCTCTCCTCCAAACACGACGAGTTGTGTTTCTACCGAACAGTTCTACTTTGGTTTCATCTGACCATATGACATTCTCCCAATCCACTTTTGGATCATCCAAATGCTGTCTAGCATACTTCAGACGGGCCCGGACATGTACTGGCTTAAGCAGGGGGACACGTCTGGCACTGCAGGATCTGAGTCCCTGGCGGCGTAGTGTGTTACTGATGGTAGCCTTTGTTACGTTGGTCCCAGCTCTCTGCAGGTCATTCACTAGGTCCCCCGTGTGGTTCTGGGATGTTTGCTCACCATTCTTGTGATCATTTTGACCCCACGGGGTGAGACTTTTCCTGGAGACCCAGATCGAGGGAGATTATCAGTGGTCTTGAATGTCTTCCATTTTCTAATTATTGCTCCCACAGTTGATTTCTTCACACCAAGCTGCTTGCCTATTACAGATTCAGTCTTCCCAGCCTGGTGCAGGTCTACAATTTTGTTTCTGGTGGCCTTCGACAGCTCTTTGGTCTTCACCATAGTGGAGTTTGGAGTGTGACTGTTTGAGGTTGTGGACAGGTGTCTTTTATACTGATAACAAGTTCAAACAGGTGCCATTAATACAGGTAATGAGTGGAGGACAGAGGAGCCCCTTAAAGAAGAAGATAGAGGTCTGTGAGAGCCAGAAATCTTGCTTGTTTGTAGGTGACCAAATACTTTTTTTCCACCATAATATACAAATAAATTCTTTCCAAATCAGACAATGTGATTGTCTGGATTTGTTTCCACATTTTGTCTCTCATAGTTGAGGTATACCTATGATGAAAATTACAGGCCTCTCTCATCTTCTTAAGTGGGAGAACTTGCACGATTGGTGGCTGACTAAATACTTTTTTGCCCCACTGTATATACACGTGTATATGTATGTACATACATATACACACATATAAGCATATAAATATACATATATTAACTTTTGCGTCCTTCCTAGTCAAATACCTTGAAACATGCAATATAATTTTAATTAATTTTTAATGTGTTTTAAGGTTTTTTTCAGTAGAAATACTTGAAAATTCCTATGTTCTTTGTGTAGAATTTTTTTTATTTTAATTTTATTTTAAAATATATATTTCTATGTATATATCTGTATATATTTATATAGATATATTGGTTGAGATACCGTATATATTTTACAAAAACCTTCGAGTCTAGCACAGTGTCGGGTTAGTGAATGATCAATAACTAAAAAAAATTTCCAGCACACCCTATAGAAGGCTATGGGAAGAATGCATTAGCGTGACTTTCAATTTGTAATACGCACACTAATGTGCCTACGCTAAGATTTTACTTTGAGCACAGTTAGGGGCATATTTATCAAGCTCCGTACGGAGCTTGATGCTCCATAACCTGTCCGCTTGCTCTGATGCCGCAGACAGAAATTGCCAGAAATCAACCCGATCGAATACGATCGGGTTGATTGACACCCCCTGCTAGCGGCCGATTGACCGCAAATCTGCAGGGGGCAGTATTGCACCAGCAGTTCACAAGAACTGCTGGTGCAATGAAAAATGCAGAGAGTGTATGCTGTCAGCATTTATCGATGTGCAGCGGACATGATCCGCTATATTGGATCATGTCCGCTCGCACAATCATAAATATGCTCCTAAGTGTGTGAATGGAAAAAAAACCCATTCCACTTGTAATCTGGCCCAACATGTTTAAATATGGGTAGCAAAAACAGAATTTATGCTTACCTGATAAATTTCTTTCTCTTGTGATGTATCGAGTCCACGGATTCATCCATACTTGTGGGATATTCTCCTTCCCAACAGGAAGTGGCAGAGAGAGCACCCACAGCAGAGCTGTCTATATAGCTCCTCATTTAGCTCCGCCCCCCAGTCATTCTACCAAAGGCTAGGAAGAAAAAGGAGAAACTATAGGGTGCAGTGGTGACTGAAGTTTTTAAAATAAAAATATACTACCTGTCTTAAACACACAGGGTGGGCCGTGGACTTGATACATCACAAGAGAAAGAAATTTATCAGGTAAGCATAAATTCTGTTTTCTCTTGTAAGATGTATCGAGTCCACGGATTCATCCATACTTGAGGGATACAAATACCAAAGCTTTAGGACATGGATGAAGGGAGGGACAAGACAGGTACCTTAAACGGAAGGCACCACTGCTTGTAGAACCTTTCTCCCAAAAATAGCCTCAGAAGAAGCAAAAGTATCGAATTTGTAAAATTTGGAAAAAGTATGAAGCGAAGACCAAGTCGCCGCCTTACAAATCTGTTCAACAGAAGCCTCATTTTTAAAATCCCATGTGGAAGCCACTGCTCTAGTAGAATGAGCAGTAATTCTTTCAGGAGGCTGCTGGCCAGCAGTCTCATAAGCCAAACGGATGATGCTTTTCAGCCAAAAGGAAAGAGAGGTAGTCGTAGCCTTTTGACCTCTCCGTTTACCAGAGTAAACAACAAACAATGAAGATGTTTGACGGAAATCTTTAGTTGCTTGTAAGTAGAACTTTAAAGCACAAACCACATCAAGATTGTGCAACAGACGTTCCTTCTTTGATGAAGGATTAGGACGCAGAGAAGGAACAACAATCTCCTGATTGATATTCCTATTAGAAACAACCTTAGGAAGAAACCCAGGTTTGGTACGCAAAACCACCTTATCTGCATGGAAAACAAGGTAAGGTGAGTCACACTGTAAAGCAGATAACTCAGAAACTCTTCGAGCCGAAGAGATAGCTACTAAAAACAAAACTTTCCAAGATAGAAGCTTAATATCTATGGAATGCATAGGTTCAAACGGAACCCCTTGAAGAACTTTCAGAACCAAGTTTAGGCTCCATGGTGGAGCAACAGGTTTTAATACAGGCTTGATCCTGACCAAGGTCTGACTAAATGCTTGAACGTCTGGAACATCTGCCAGACGTTTGTGTAAAAGAATAGACAAAGCAGATATTTGTCTCTTTAAGGAACTAGCTGATAATCCCTTCTCCAATCCTTCTTGGAGAAAGGACAAAATTCTAGGAATCCTAATCTTACTCCATGAGTAACCCTTGGATTCACACCAACAAAGATATTTGCGCCAAATCTTATGATAGATTTTCCTGGTGACAGGCTTTCTAGCCTGAATCAAGGTATCAAAGACCGACTCAGAGAAACCACGCTTTGATAGAATCAGGCATTCAATCTCCAAGCAGTCAGACGCAGAGAAATTAGATTTGGATGCTTGAATGGACCTTGGATTAGAAGATACTGCCTCATTGGCAGAGTCCACGGTGGAACAGATGACATGTCCACCAGGTCTGCATACAAAGTCCTGCGTGGTCACGCAGGTGCTATCAGAATCACCTAAGCTCTCTCCTGCTTGATTCTGGCAACCAGACGTGGGAGGAGAGGAAACGGTGGAAATACATAAGCCAGATTGAAGGACCAGGGCACTGCTAGAGCATCTATCAGTATCGCCTGGGGATCCCGGGACCTGGACCCGTAACAAGGAAGTTTGGCGTTCTGTCGGGACGCCATCAGATCCAATTCTGGTGTGCCCCATAGCTGAGTCAGCTGGGCAAACACCTCCGGATGGAGCTCCCACTCCCCCGGATGAAAAGTCTGACGACTTAGGAAATCCGCCTCCCAGTTCTCTACCCCTGGGATATGGATTGCTGAGAGATGGCAAGAGTGATACTCCGCCCATCGGATTATTTTGGATACCGCCATCATCGCTAGAGAACTCCGTGTTCCTCCTTGATGATTGATATAGGCTACAGTCGTGATGTTGTCCGACTGAAATCTGATGAATTTGGCCGCAGCTAGCTGAGACCACGCCTGAAGCGCATTGAATATCGCTCTCAGTTCTAGAATGTTTATCGGGAGGAGAGATTCCTCCCGAGACCATAAGCCCTGTGTTTTCAGGGATTTCCAGACTGCACCCCAGCCTAGCAGGCTGGCATCTGTCGTTACTATGAGCCACTCTGGCCTGCGGAAACACATTCCCTGAGACAGGTGGTCCTGAGACAACCACCAGAGAAGAGAATCTCTGGTCTCTTGGTCCAGATGCAGTTGAGGAGATAAATCTGCATTATCCCCATTCCACTGTTTGAGCATGCATAGTTGCAGTGGTCTGAGGTGTAGGCGGGCATAAGGGACTATGTCCATTGCCGCTACCATAAGTCTGATTACCTCGATACACTGAGCCACTGATGGCCGAGGAATGGAATGAAGAGCTCGGCAAGTGATTAAAAGTTTTGATTTTCTGACCTCCGTCAGAAATATTTTTATTTCTACCGAGTCTATCAGAGTCCTTAGGAAGGAAACTCTTGTGAGAGGGACGAGAGAACTCTTTTTTATGTTGACCTTCCACCTGTGAGATCTCAGAAAAGCCAACACGATGTCCATGTGAGATTTGGCTGGCTGGAAAGTCGACACCTGAATAAAGATGTCGTCTAGATAAGGCGCCACTGCTATACCCCGCATTCTTAGAACCGCCAAAAGGGACCCTAGCACCTTTGTGAAAATTCTGGGAGTCATAGCCAACCCGAAAGGAAGGGCCACAAACTGGTAATGCCTGCCAGAAAGGCGAATCTGAGGAATTGATGATGATCTCTGTGAATAGGGATGTGTAGATACGCATCCTTTAAATCCACGGTAGTCATATATTGACCCTCCTGGATCAGAGGAAGAATAGTCTCCATCTTGAAAGATGGTACTCTGAGGAATTTGTTTAGAATTTTGAGATTCAAGATCGGTCTGAAAGTTCCCTCTTTTTTGGGAACCCCAAACAGGTTGGAGTAAACACCTAGCCCTTGTTCCGCTCTTGGAACTGGGCGGATCACTCCCATGGTATGTAGGTCTTGTACATAGCGTAAGAACGCCTCTCTCTTTGTCTGGTTTGCAGACAATTGAGAAATGTGAAATCTCCCCCTTGGGGGGAGTCTTTGAAGTCCAGAAGATATCCTTGGGACACAATTTCTAAAGTCCAGGAATCGTGAACATCTCTTGCCCAAGCCTGAGCGAAGAGAGAGAGTCTGCCCCCTACTAGATCCGATCCCGGATCGGGGGCTATCCCTTCATGCTGTCTTAGAGGCAGCAGCAGGCTTCTTGGCCTGTTTACCTTTGTTCCAAGCCTGGTTAGGTCTCCAGACTGACTTGGATTGGACAGAATTCCCCTCTTGCTTTGCTGCAGGGGAAGCTGAAGCGGGATCACCCTTGAAGTTCCGAAAGGAACGAAAAATATTTTGTTTGGTCCTCATCTTATTTGTTTTATCCTGAGGGAGGGCATGGCCTTTCCCTCCAGTGATGTCTGAAATAATTTCTTTCAGTGCAGGCCCGAATAGGGTCTTTCTTTTGAAAGGGATGTTCAACAATTTAGATTTTGATGACACATCAGCAGACCAGGACTTAAGCCATGACGCCCTGCGTGCTAAAATGGCAAAACCTGAATTCTTTGCCGCTAATTTAGCCATTTGGAAAGCTGCATCTGTAATGAAAGAATTAGCCAACTTAAGGGCCTTAATTCTATCCATAACATCCTCTAATGGAGTCTCCACCTGGAGAGCCTCTTCTAGAGCCTCAAACCAGAAAGCAGCTGCAGTAGTTACAGGAACAATGCATGCAATAGGTTGGAGAAGAAAACCTTGCTCCAAAAACATGCAAGCCCCTGAGCTTAATCCCTGCTTTTCAACAAAAGATACCAAGAGGACAAAGAAAATTTGATAATAGAAGTAAATTAGAAAGTTATTTAAAACTGCATGCTCTATCTAATCATGAAAGAAAATTTTGGGATTTCATTTCCCTTTAATTGCTGATATACACTATACATAACTTACTGCCCCTTTACAACTACTTATTGTCTGTCTCCATGGTGCAGTTCTTTTCCTATTGCCCCTTTACAACTACTTATTGTCTGTCTCCATGGTGCAGTTCTTTTCCTATTGCCCCTTTACAACTACTTATTGTCTGTCTCCATGGTGCAGTTCTTTTCCTATTGCGCCTTTCACAAGAC